>NC_134870.1:19283623-19583623 GCF_049852395.1 Peromyscus maniculatus bairdii | reverse complement strand
CCAGCCATTTACCATATCAACAAACCTGAACTCTATCTGTAGTTTCTCCTTTTTCTCTTTGTTCTTCTTCATGAACCCAGGAAAGAACCCTATCATTAGACAAATGGAACCTTTGGTCCTGTTTTCACAAGCTCCCACAGCACCAGTTGGACATTCACAGTTGCTTATATAGGGCTTCCTTTTCTACAACCACAATTTTCTAATGTCCCTCCACTTAATAGAAAGAGTGATTTTAAAATGTTAACCAGATAAAGCAGATCTCAGGATGAATGTCAGAAAATAAATTCCGTTTGCCCTATGTTATTAAAAAATATATAAACTTTGGCCACGAATTAAAAGGCATGTTTATCCTGTGTCTGTCTGCTTCCTGTACTCAGCTCTGGAGACTTAGGGCATCCCTTCCCTACTTCATTATTCTCTTTGGGTCCCCTGAACAAGTGAGCACCTTTTAGCCTCCATCATATTTGTACCTTTTCTTTCTCTTCAGTGGGCTTTTCCCTTTCTTGCCACCCATCTGATCAGTCTGTGATTAGACTTGCTTAGTCACTGAGACTTCAATAAGCCTGCTTTTCCCTCTGTATCTGCCATTCCTCATTTGTCATTTCTATTTAGCACCTTTCTCAGTCATCTTCTCCATGTACTGGATTACAGGTTGAAGTGGTCTCTTCTGCTCACATGCTCATCATCTCATTGCTCTATTACAGTGTTTGTCCATTTGATCATTTCCTAATATATTTGTCTGCTACAATATAAGTCCTAGGACAAAGCTGGAATTCAGTAAACACACTTTGACTTAAATATAACTAATAAAGTGAAGAATGTTACTCATTCCCATAAAAAAAATAATTTATTTGTGGCTGTGACATAAATGACCTGACTTGTAAGCCAACCAGGACAAGACATTCTTAAATCTAGAACGTGTATGAGCCCCTGTCTTGAGAGTGAACAGGACCTGGGTTTCCTTCTGACAAGTGGGATGTAATGAGAATGACAGTGTGTGTAATGTTGTGTGTGTGTGTGTAACAAGATAGTGTTTCACAGAGTTACAGTGACACCTTGCAGGAGTCTCACATTCTCTAATGCTTCCTGGAATGGTGAAACAACCACCAGAAACTCTTTTGGCATTTGACATGGAAAGGAACTCTAAGTGCTTTAGAGGGTTAGAGACTACACTAGTTGACAGTGAGGAAAAAGCTGAAATCTCCACTGCTGAAGAAACTGAGTTATCTAATGCTCACCTGAGAATGGATGCATCTTTCAACAGTCAACCCTTAGGGAAGATATTTTCTATATTGGCTACGCCAATGCAATCCATAAGCAAAGAAACAGGTAAAACATGCCAAGACTCATGAAATTATGGCACAGAAAATATGAAATAAGTGTGTGTTACTTTAAGCTGCTTAATTGGTAGTGAGAGTTCTACAATAGTGTGTGCTTGGAGAGCCTTGTCTACCTTCTTCCCAGATCTTTGATTGTTCGGGATCCTGGGCCATGTCTGTTCCTGTTCAACTCCAGAATAGAAAGTTCTGGTTTCTGCATACATTCCTCATTTCCAAACTAGTGGGAAAGAAAAACAGACATAAATCTCAGCTCTCTCTGTAGATTCCAGCCCATCCCTATTCTGCTTCAGACTGTTTATACTCTTCCCTGCTCAACTCCTGGCTCTTCACTCTTTGGATGCAAACACCAGTCAAGGCAGACTGGTTCAAACTCCCTAATATTAAAGTTAGTTTCATGTTATTGGTTTATCATACTCAATATCTATCTAACATCTGTCTGTCTGTCTGTCTATCTATCTACAATCTATAATCTCTATAATCTATCTATCTATCTACCTATTATCTATCTATCTATCTATCTATCTATCTATCTATCTATCTATCTATCTAAATATATATATATATATATATATGTGTGTGTGTGTGTGTGTGTGTGTGTTTTCTTTATCTAACCAGCCTTTGAATTCTGCTTCTTTGGTTAAACTCTAAGTAAGGCAGACAAGCATACAGTGTAGCTAAGCATCCCAGGCGGCCATGAACAATCCCCTCTGAACAATCTACATAGCAAACTGTTAGCAGCCTTGAACCCCCAGTTACATTGAGTGCCACATGTCCCAGCATTAAACAATGGAAATAAACTGCTCTCCTTAGCAACTTGATAACACTCATTTCTATTTAAGAGCATCCTTGAACACAGTCTGGGAACTACAGACAATGCAGTGATTTGACATTTTTTAGACTTGTACATGTGTGTTCTCAAAGAGAACTTTCAAGGAGAATTGCCTATTTAGCATTTAATGCTTATTCAAGATTTGATGTGCATTAGGAGCAGGGACATGTACAGTAGAAAAATTATTATATAACTTAACCTGTCAATTAAATCAGAGAGCCTCTCTCACTATGTCAATAGCAACCAAACTCCTCCTTCTGTAGAAACTCATAAAAGGAAGCCCCACGTACCCTTTATTCATGTGGCACACTTTCTCTTAACAGCATATTTGCATATTTCTTTCTAATCTATATTATTGTTTTTCTTTGAATAAAGGTTTTTTTTTTTTTTTTTTTTTTGAGACAGGGTTTCTCTTGTAACAGCCCAGTATATCTTAGAACTCACTTTTTAGACCAGGCTGGCTGCAAACTCACAGAGATCCACCTGCCTATGTCTCTTGAATGCTAGAATACTACAATTAAAGACATGTGCCCTCATGCCCAGCCAAATAAATAATGCTTAGTCTTTTGCACACATATACACTTTTATTTCATTCTTATATAAGATGCCAAGACACTGGAAAGACCTAGACCCTGATCACTGACAACACAAATAACAAAATGTATATTAAACCCCAGATTATATGTTAGTATAAAAACAATGGGTGAAACAACCTGATGGTGATGATAACTATACAAACAGAAAAAAGAAAATAAAGACAATATGCATCACAACATGGTGATCTACAGTGAGCTGCAGTATGTATCTGGGGAGTTGTGATGGAGACATGACCACAAGAACCTATAAAAACAACACACGGCTCCCAGCTCCAAACAAAATTAAGAGGAATATAAACAAAGATAGACTTTCTGGGTGGTTGTGGCGCATGCCTTTAATCCCAGCACTCGGGAGGCAGAGGCAGGTGGATCTCTGTGAGTTCGAGGCCAGCCTGGTCTACAGAGCAAGATCCAGGAAAGGCACAAAGCTACACAGAGAAACCCTGTCAGGAAAAACAAAACAACAACAAAAAGATGGACTTTCTTAGGAATACTCAGAAAAAAATAAAGATAGTGTTGAGGTGAAAAACATTAGGGCCTAGAGACAGAATTGTGGAGAAAGCAAATAGACGGAATGACAAAGAAAGATTGTGAATAGTTACAATTTCCATGAGGTTGATTCACAGTGTCCTAGAATTGTATGAAAACATCAAGTGATGGATTACCCAAACTTTTGCATGCTAAAAAACTGCAATCTTTTCATATTTATCACAATTATTGACCGCCCTTCAGGAAGATAACTGTACAGGCAACATAGAAAAGCAGTTGGAGGGAGTGAGAGTGCTGGAGGTGAGAAAAACTACACATGTTAAACAATCCTGGGAGATGACCCCAGAGTCAAATTAGAAAGAGAAGCAGAAGAGCTGCTTCTTAGAAGGGCTCTCAGGATTTACATCTGAGGTTGTAGCTATGGCAATGATGGGGATCTGATGATTTGCTGACAAGTTCTGTTAGGTGTTGCTCACTTAACTGAATCTGATAAGTATCTCTGTGGCTTCAAGGTCAGAGAATTTTGGAAAGAGGTCAGAGTTTCTCCTCCTTCCTTTTTTTCACTTGTTTAGCATAGGAACTGGATCAAGTAAGGGAGGTGTGAGAGAGCTGAGACACAGCAGGCATTGCCTGATGGACATTACAGGAAGCATTGGGATGGAAGAAAAAGCTTTATGTACTGACCAGGAAAGAATAGTTTCTACTTTAATAAAGATAGCTAGTACATTTCAAAAATCTAGCTGTAAAGAGTTTAATAAACCATGGAAAGATTAAAAGACCTATATGTTCTGAGCAGGGAAGAAGTAATCAATAGACGGGAAAGCTAGGTACTTTCACAAAAATATAAATGTAGGTCAAATTGTAAATTAGACTCAGAAGTTCCACTTCTGTAACCATAACTAAGACAAAACTTATGTCCACAACTAACAGGCACAAAAATTTGCATACCTACATTATCCACAACAACCAAAACCAAATATTTCAATGGCTATTAACTAATGAAATGACAAATGTGTTGTGTTCAGGAAATATTGGCTAGACCTTAAAAACTTTAGGCAAATCAAAATAAGTCAGGAATGAAAGCTCATGTTTAATTCAACTACATTTATATGAAATCTGCCGAACAGTAGACTCATGGAGACAAACAGTAGATTATTGGATGTCTGAGGCAGAAGAGGAAAAAGAGGAGGAATTGACAACACATTGAAGATGCTGGAAATGTTCTGTTTTAGAGAAGTAATGGTTACTTAGTGTGAAATATTTTTTAAAAGTATTAGACATTTCTCTATTTTCTAAAAAAAAATCCACAATAGTAAAATTCCAAGAATTTTCAGAAATTCTTATCATGAGTGAATTAAAGCAATATATATATTATACTTTCTGAAAGGGGAGCAATTGTAAACCTGCCAATTATGCTAATGATCTATGCTTTCTACTAGTCCAATATCCTGGCATTCTCTGCTTCTCTTGGAATTATGATAGCCCAATGATCAAAGAACTAGGAAGAGAGGGCTGAGTCTGGTTGACAAAGCATAGCTTGTGGCACATTGGGTTTCTCAATCCATATCTACTAATTGACTAAAATGGATTAGAAGAGGAAACTGAGGAAGTAATATAAACATAACATCTCTACAGATTTGTGGCTCAGTTGCACTGCTATCAATTCCTTCAGGATAACTACATCCCACCTCCACAGGGTGTGGGAAAGTATCCTGTGATGAGAGAGGACTTCAGAAGTCTAGAGGTGAATATCTTCAAAGACCATGCAGAAAGTGAATCCCAACTCAGAAGACTTTACATTAGGTTGAATGCCCATCAGAGCTCTCATTGTGTTTCTGAGATTTCTTTCTTGATTTCATATCTTAGCCAGTTCAGAAATTGTCCTAAATATTTGCATAAAAGCAGAACTCAATATCAAATTCTTGAAGAGGTTGTGAGATTAACATTTCTGGTATTGCCTCTGTGACTTATGAAGAAAAGTATGACCCCAATCCAATTTTGATTAAATAAATAAGATGCTGGCTCAGAATTAATGTTCTCTAGAAACTCAACTGTGTCTTTTGATGGGGGAGGTAATCCTATAGATAGGACTCAAAATAAGACAATGAAACAATTTTTATAAATTCATTTTCTGTCTTTAATGAGTAGTGGGATTCCACAGCATCACAACTTTCAAAAACAGTTTTCTTTCTTGCTTCAAAAATATTCTTAGAGTTGAAAATCCTTCTGCATTTCAGATCTTATGGCTGCATTGATCGGTCCTCTAGGAAGCACAGCTGTAGCAGTAATCCTGCTCCTGCATCTTTGCAAGCAGGAGGGAAGGCAGGAGATAAGCATTGCCACAGGGAGTCTATATTTAATCTACAACTGGCTTATCCAAGTGTCTTATTGCTCCCCAAGGGTCCTACCACATGCACTATTGTAAGAAAAAAAAGATAGAGGAGGAAGGAAGAAAAAGTTCACCCAAGGTTGGTCTTCAAGTAATTAATTCACTTCAGAATTGGCCCAGAAATTTACACTTTGTTATTCATACCTACTCTGAGGAAACTTTGTCCTTATTCCACTGCAGATTGCTTTCTGGTTTTGCCCTGTGGCTGCTGTTGGGAGATGCCTGGGCTTTGTCTTTGCACTAAAGATTAAGGCTTCTGGGAGGTACCTGTAAATGATATCTCTGGTAGTTTTATCAAAGAACACCCTAAATCCACACTGCAGCCATTTATGGGTCTCTTCACTGTGCAATAGTGTATGTACTTGAGAAAAATCATAAAATCAATTATGAAATAAGGAAGGATATAAATGATTAAAATGTAAAACAAAAGAAGTAAGCTCTCAGTGCTATTCCCTTCTTTACATACTTGTCTCATTTTTCTAGTTATGAGCTACCTTCTCTGACACTACACTCAGAACAGAGCTGAAACTATGCTTAGTCATGTTTTCTAAAATAAAACATCAGTTCAAATGCCAATCAAGAGATCAAATGACACTTGTTCCTATGTGAAATTTACTGTTATCAAACAAAACAAAGTTTACCTTACCATATGTGGTGTAACAAGATAGTATGCCTTCAACTCTTTCAGATACCACACTTTAGAAGACATTTTTAATTTTTAGTAATTTTAAGTATATAATGACAATACCTATCAAAAGTAGCTGTTCTAAATTTCATTAATATCCTATCATTTTGGATTAAAACTATGGAATCAGATAAAAATGACAACACGATATTTGCCTTAATAATGGTAGTAACAAGAGGCCACTCTTCAAAGTGTGGACCCCCTCCATCTACACTGCCCAGTATTGGATTTTTCTATCTAAACTGACATGTTAGTTGATTCTGTCTACACTGAGCAGTCTTTACCCTTCCATCTACAGTGTGTAGTGTTGGCTCCATCTGTCTACTTTATACAGCATTGTTCTTCCATCTACACTGCCCAGTGTTGACCCTTCTATCTCCAGTGCATACCGTTGGTCTCTTCTACTTACACTGTGTAGTGTTGATCCTCCCATCTACAGTTTTGACCATTGTATCTGCATTATGCAGTTTTGACCATTGTATCTACATTGTTCAGTGTTGACTCTTTTAGGTACACTCCAAAGTGTCAACCCTTCTTTCTTCACTGAGAAGTGTTGACTAGTCCCTCTATAATGCACAGTGTCACTTTTATATTTACATTGTTATTCTACTTGGTTATTTGGGTCTTTGTTCTTTAAATTTGCTTTCATTAATATTTTTTCATTCTCCATAAATGCTGAACTTTGCACAATAAAAGTTTTTCCATTGTGTGTGTGTGTATATATATGTATATGTATATATATATTCCATTGTATATATATTTTTAATTTTAGATTATCAAGTACATTCTCACGGTTAATATTACAGCTGACCAGTTATGGTCATACATGTAGCCTTGGGTTTGCAGCCAAGGTTTCTAATAATTATGACCTCTGGCCACAATGGTGGTCATACATGTGACTTAAGATCTGAGGCCAAGCTCTCCACTAATTTTTAATACATATCACAGTCATGGTCACACATGTGGCCTTGGATCTGAGGCTAAGCTGTTTACTTATTGTTGAAGATTTCATTCTCTTACTCTCTAATGTCATTTAGTATGAACTCCCTCCTATTCATTCATAGATATATTCTCTACATTCCCTTCCCTTTTTAATAATGAACACATACTTGTGGTTATGTAATTATTTAATAACAACATAAAATAATTAACTAATCTCTGGCTGCTGGCAACTTTCTTATCTGCTTTCACACACCAAAGCAAATTCCATTTTTGCTTGCTCATAAGTTTCTAAACTTGTATTCTGCTGATTGTAGAATTTGGTGGAGTGGAGAATTGAGGGAGTAGGCAAGGCAAAGTTGATTTATATTGTAGAGGGCAGGCTTGCTCTTGGGAAAGGAAATGAAATTTATTGTCACTGAGAACAAGGGAGGCATATTTCAAGGCTGGGTTTTCATTTAGGGATAGAGTATGGGATAATTTGGAGTTGGATGAAAGAGACTTAGGGGTATCTGTCCTAAGTGGGAACAATTGGGAAAGAGATTAGGTGAGTCAGCATTCCTTGAGGCTGAATTCACTTAGCTGTTTAATGTCTTTCTTTACCAGTCAGCTATGAAGTTCCACGGTTGGAGACACAATGCCAGCTTTCTTTTAATGCAGTATTTCCTGCCCCATCAATAGTACTGAGAAATCATAGTTGCTGGACAAAGGCATCTTCCTTAGTGATTTACTGTTAAAATGGTTGTTTTTCTATGACATAATGAGTTCGGGATATGAGTTTCAGTGTCCAGTGGGGGAGTGGGTGGCACAGCTAAATGAAATAAAGAGTTGAGGTACCTTGAGATGAGATTATACACATGTAATCGAACTAGTTTTCAGTTAAGCCTTAGATAGAACTATACTATTTTCAAAACCTTAAGAACTTAGTGACTCTCAAGAATCTGCTGATTTTTTGCTTAGATTTTCAAAACTTCTCACAAAGGATAAGAGAAGAGAATGATTAAGAATAATTGATCAGAATTAAAATTTAAACATTTTCTAGGGATAATAAATTTTGTATATTATTGCAATTGTTTCCATTTATTGAAGCCAAGCATCTTGACAGTGTTGCATGTGAACTACAGTCCAGAGAGAGACATTTATCTTAAGACATGGAGTACATGAAATAGGTAATAATGGGAATATTTTAATCACATGACAGGCTTCTGGAATTCAATCAAAATATCTTCTACTTAAATAATCTTACATTAGCCAGGGATCCCCAAAGAAAAGAAATGATAGAATTAATGTCCATATGGGATTTATTAGAGTGGCTTACAGGCTATGGTTTAAGTAGTCAGCAATAACTTTCTGCTGACAGGAAGGCCACAAGACTATGTGTTTCAGCAGTTGTAATCTGGTGCTAGAGTCTAGGGGAGGTCTTAGAGAGCTGTCAGTTTTCAGTCCACATCGGCATCCTGAAAAAGTATGTTCTAACACCGGTGTAGGTGTGGCCCAAGATAGATGAACTTGCCAGTGAGAGTGAGGGTAAGCAGAAAGGAAGTAAAGGTTCCTTCTTCCATGTCCTTTTATGAGGGTTGTCACTAGAAGGTATGGGCCAGGTTTAGGATGGATGCTGGTACCTCAAATGATTTGAATTTAGAGTTCACCTCCCATCTCAAATAATTCAAGTGACAATCTTAATTGTAATCTTTCTATAGCAAATTATATTTACATATTAAATTTTAAGTAGAATAGGACAATATTGATGATAATTTAGTCTGATAAGAACATTTAGAAAAATGGCAAGTAAATAATGTAAAGTAGAATTTATAAAATATACAAAACACTCAAAGAAAGGCAAAAATAAGTATTGAACTATGAGCTGGCGGTGGTGGTGCATGCCTTTAATCCCAACACTTTGGAGGTAGAGGCAGGCTGAATTCTGTGAGTTCCAGGCCAGCCTGGTCTACAGAACTTGTTCCAGGACAGCTAGAGTTGTTGTACAGAGTCTCGAAAAAACAAAATAAAACAAAAACAAACAAACAAAAAAAAACTTGAAGTGAACTATGAGTCCCATAATAGTAAATAGATACAAATAGTAAAGTTACAGATACTTTTCTAATTATATTAATAATCAAAGTACTTTTATTAAATTAAATATGTTAAATAAAATTCTGAGATCTGTATTATTTTAAAATTCAGTTTCCAGTTATTGCCAGTCCACACGAACTGCATTCAAATGTAAAGACAAAAAAAAATTAAAGCAAATTACTAGAAAAAGATGGAAATATCTAAGGTAATTTGAAGTTGTCACATTAATTGTTTCTTTGAGACTGAGTATTATATGGCTCATATTATCCTTGAAATCACCAGGTAGTTGACCTTGGCTTCTTGCCTCTACCTGCCCAGCACTGACTGGGCTTACAGGTGTTCACACCATGAGCAGCTGAAGCTGACACACTAAGAGAAAGATTTGACAAGATGAAAAGGTATGAGGTGGTGAAAACATTTTCATGATACTAATATTTCATACTATTTTCAGTCAGCCAGTTCTGATGTATAAATCTTTCCTGTTACCAATTGGATGAAAGACAGTCAAAGTTGGCAATGGGCCTAGTAATAAACACAAAACCTACACAGGTAGAAAATTAAGATATTTTAATTAAAATTTAAAACCTTGATGTTTTAAACCATCATTTCTTTTTCTTTTTTTTTCTTTTTTTTTTTTTTTTTACAATTTCTCTTAATGCTTTATAGAACCATTAGAAAAAGAAACCAATGAGGAAATTAATGAGTCCTGAGAGTATATCTCCGTGGTAGAGTGCTTGCCTCACGTGTACAAGCCTATGGGTTTGATCTCCAGCACCAAACAAAGCAGTGAAGAGGACAAATAAGTTATAATTTAATTAAACAATATTAAGAAAAGTTAAGCAAATAATATCTGCTGAAAATACATGAAAGAAAAAGCACAGGATTTATATTTGCTGTTAGTCAATATTCATCAAGATAGGTCATATAGTGCATATCCAAATGTCTACTAGTATAGTCAAATGAATGAAATTTTACAACATAGATCACCAAGTTACAACAGACTTATAGTCAAACCATAAACCTTTATAAGTAGGAATTCCCAAATATTTGGAAACTAACAAACTTCTTATTAGTAATTGGGTTAAGCATAAATTCACAATAGATATGGGAAAATATTTAAATTGAGTGAAAGTTTGTGACCTGAAATAAGATCTTGTGGGGAAATATTTTATATTATTTTATATAAATATTTCATAACTTTATATTGAGAAAGAAAATAAATATAGAATCATTGATATTATCTTTAACTTTACAAAATTAGCCAGAGGAATTAACAAGGAAACAGACAAAAAACCTGAAGTAAAAATATGAATATTGAAAAGCAAGAAGTATTAAAAATACTAAAGGACAATAAAATAATGTGTGTAATAAGCTGAACATCAAGGAATTCAATTTTATTAATTGGGAAAATTTTTTGAAAACTAGAGATACAAGCCAAAGAGATACAAGAAGAAATGAAGACCAGAGAGTCTTGGCCCCATTCAAGATGACTTTCTAAAAAAAATAAAAAAATCACTATAAAACCTAGGGAGTGCTTAGAGCTAGAAGACCTTGAAACCACAGCATATTAAAACTTACAAGACACAGTGAAAGCGATGGGAGAAGTCTACACTTGTAATTCTTAGCATTATTAGATAAGAAAGTTCTACATTTGATATCTTAACTTTACAGCTTGAGGTATTAGGGGAAAAAAGAGCAAAGTTAACAATTAGCAAATATTATCAACCTTTATCTCTCTTTTCAAACAACTGTGGCCATCATGGAAGCTGATATTTTCCTGACTTACCGTTTTGTTAAAGATTTGTTTTTAATTGTCTTTTGTGGGGTGCTGGACCTTAATGCTTATAAAAGAACACAGGTTTCCACAGAAGCGAGAAGGTGTTGCCATATCCCCTGGGTGGGGGGGGGGGAGTTACAGGTAGTTGTGTGGACATAGTTGTTGGAAACAAAAACTTTTATCTCTGAAAGACCCACCCTCTAGCTAATCCTCCAGTAGTATTCTTTGTTGCTATAGTTTTGGTTTTTCCCTCTGGAAATGTGTCCTGTGTTCTTTTCTGCAACTCATTCCTTCTTTTAAGGGTAACAACTTGCACCTTATGCGTGGCTTTTTTTCTTTCCTTTACCTAAGATTTGCCCATGCCCAGCGCTATGCTATGCATTTTTTTTTTTTTTTTTGCTTATAAGGAAGTACGTATGTTCCCTTCTGTTATTTGAATGCTGTTGTGTATAGAAGGGTAAATCTAGAATGGAATTTTCCCATCCCATTCAAAGCATACCATTCACTTCTATTCTTGTGTCCAGAATTATAGAGTAACTTTCAGAATTGCCATTCCTATGGAGCTCTGACTTATTCTCCTCTATGACTTAAAAACCTATTGTGTTTGTTTTCCATAGATTCTGTTGTGTATGAGAGTACCAATGTTTATCTTGACTTGCTCATATTTTTAGGGTTCTTTGAGTATTTAGGTTTAGGCTTTGACTTCTAGAAAGCTCTCAGATGCTACCTCTTCAAAGATTGCTTTCACCTCATTTTGTTTTCCTTTTAGATATTAGACAGCTGTTAGACTTGCTCCATCTGGCCCTGAAACTTTATATCTTAGCACATAGGTGGAGGCTCTTTAGGTAGTATTATGGATATTTTTCTTCCAAATTAACATTTGTTTAGGTAATTTTGATGTTGTGACCAACTGTCAGTTAAATATATTATAAAGCTTTATTATATATTGTTTATTTTGTAAGTACTGTTTTCATCTACTTTGCGCCATTTTTGAGGAGTTTTGTATTATCTATGGATTTTTCTACTTCTTATTTTTAGTGAATATTATAAACAGTGCACAGTATCTTATCCTAATGTTGCTTCTGATGAGAATTCATTTCTTGTATTATTTTATTTATAATTTAACTTAATTTTACATATCAGCCATGGATTCCCTTGTTCTCCCCCCTCCCCCCTCCCCCCTCCCGTCTCCCCCCTCCCGCCTTCACCCCAGCCCTTTCCCCATTCCCATCTCCTCCATGGCAAAGACTCCCCTGAGGATTGAGTTGAAGTTGGTAGATTCAGTCCAGGCAGGTCCAGTCCCCTCCTTCCAGGCTGAGCCAAGTGTCCCAAACAGCCAGCACATGCACTAAGGACAGGTCCTGGTCCCACTGCCTGGATGCCTCCCAAACAGATCAAGCTAATCAACTGTCTTACTTATCCAGAGGGCCTGATCCAGTTGGTGGCTCCTTAGCTATTGCTTCAAAGTTCATGTGTTTCCATTCGTTTGGCTATTTGTCTCTGTGCTTATTCCAACCTTGGTCTCAATAATTCTCGCTCATATAAACCCTCCTCTTTCTCACCAATTGGACTCCTGGAGCTCCACCTGGGGCCTGGCCATGGATCTCTGCATCCGGTTCCCTCAGTCATTGGATGAGGTTTCTAGCATGACAATTAGGGTGTTTGACCATCCTATCACCTGAGTAGATCAGTTTGGGCTGTCTCTTGACCATTGCCAGTAGTCTATTTTGGAGGTATCTTTATGGATTTCTGTGGACCTCTCTAGCACTTTGCTTCTTCCTATTCTCATGTGGTCTTCATTTATCATGGTCTCTTATTCCTTGTTCTCTCTCTCTGTTCTTGATCCTGCTGGGATCTCCCATTCCCCTAAGCTCTCTTTCCCTCGACCTTTGCCCTTCATTACCCCCACTCACATCCAGGTTTTCATGTAGATCTCATCCATTTCTCTGTCATTGGGCGATCCATGTGTCTTTCTTGGGGTCCTGTTTTCTAGGTAGTCTCCCTGGAGTTGTGAGTAGCAGTCTAGTCATCTTTGTTTTATATCTAGTATCCTCCTATGAGTGAGTACATACCATGTTTGTCTTTCTGAGTCTGGGTTACCTCACTCAGGATGATTTTTTTCTAGATCCATCCATTTGCCTGCAAACCTCATGATGTCATTGTTTTTCTCTGCTGAGTAGTATGTGGTACATATACATTTCTTGTATTCTTGATGGGGGTACATTCCTTTCCTTTTAATAGCTCTTTTGTGGTGATATGTTGTATACCCTAATAAAATTTGCTTGAAGATCAGAGAATGAAACAAGCCACTAGATAGATTATACATATATGCCAGACAGTAGTGGCACACACATTTAATCCTAGCACTCTTGAGCCAGAGATCCTTCTGGATCTCTGTGAGTTCAAAGCCACGCTGGACTACATTAGATTCACTCAGTCTAAGAGAGAAACAGAGCCAGGCAGTAGCGGAACATACCTTTAATCCCAATATTTGGGAATCACATGCCTTTAATCCCAGCACTTGAGATCTCATGCCTTTGCTTGGAAAGCACACACACCTTTAATCCCAGCATGAGAGAGGTTGAGAAAGGAAGTGATATGGTAGGCGGAGAAAGGTATATAAGCCATGAGGACACAGGAACTAAGGCCCTTTCAGGCTGAGGAGTTGATGAGGTAAGAGGTGATGGCTGGGGCTTGCTCTGCTTCTCTGATCATCAGGCAGATTGTATTAGGGTGCACAATATATCACCACACTCTTTATTCTTTCTTTGACCTTGGCAGGTGCATGGGAAGGCCATCAGCCAGGCATCCCTTCAGCAGAAGTTGGGACTTGAGGTACTTGGAATAATCCAGGAGAGGGGAGCCTGTGCTCCTGTCTCATCTCTGTGCAAGTAGCACTAGCAGTTAAGGATCTGATCATCTCAGGTACATGGCACACGTTCTACAGCATACATATATTCATTGATTGGTCAAGAGAGGAATAAAGTTCTGGTTCACTTTGAAGTTGAGGGCAAGGTCTTTGGAGCGAAAGAGAATTTTATTTGTCTTATTCATTCATTTATTTATTAAAGTATGGAATAGCTAGGCTCCTCATTGTTGACAGACATTAACCTCAATCTTCTGTTCCACAAACCTCTCTTAAGAATAAAAGTCAGTAGATCCAAACTAAATTTATTCGGATCTCAACTCTTCTAATTACTAGCCCCATGTCCTAGGACAAAACACCCACTTTCCCTGCTTTATTGGCAGAAAGTAAGACTGGAAGCAGGACATCTACCTTGCTGAGTAGGATGTCACATACAAAGCTTGTCGATAGCTCAGGACATGCAAGTATTCAATTAGTGTTAGACAAACTTAGCCTTTCCCTCAAAATGATTTTTAGTCTTACGAGAGAGTTACAAGATGTATTAAGCAGTTCTAATGAAGCTAATGTGATATTTCTAACATGTTACACAACTAATCTGATAGTTTAAAGAAAGACATGCCATAAACACTGATAGACAAAAGAAAATCAGTACAGAGGTAGGTGCCTTCTGTAAGGAAGTGTCATAGGAATAAAAACAGGTTAAATGTCAACCATTTTGCCTATGGTTTCTAGCAAACGAAACAGACACAGACATATAACACAATTTAAAAGGCAAGCAGACCTTTACTTTCCTATGTGCCCCAAATAGCAAAACAGTAGTTCCATGTTTTTCTTTATGATGTTCCTTAAAAAAATTATTTCGCAGGGCGTTGGTGGCACACGCCTTTAATCCCAGCACTCGGGAGGCAGAGCCAGGAGGATCTCTGTGAGTTCTAGGCCAGCCTGGTCTACAGAGTGAGATCCAGGACAGGCAGCAAAACGACACAGAGAAACCCTGTCTCGAAAACAAAAACAAAAAAAAAATTATTTCATTTACACAACAAATGCACACACACACACGTGTGTGTGTGTGTGTGTGTGTGTGTGTGTGTGTGTGTGTGTGTGTGTGTGTGTATACATATCTGTCGTCTATGTATTTATGGACCTACCTATCTATATAAACATCTATCATTTGCATATTTTCTATATAATACCTATTATCTTTCTATGTTTGTATCACCTATCAATATCTAGTTATCATCTGTCTATTTGTCCATCATCTATCTATCTCTCTTTCTATCATCTATCTATCTATCTATCTATCTATCTATCTATCTATCTATCTATCTATCTATCAGTTTCTACCATCTATTTACAAACAAATCTATCTCTATCTATTTCTTTTTCTAATCTATCAATATCTATATATCAATCACTATCTATCTCTCTCTATCTATCTACCTACCTACCTATCTATCTATCATCTATATCATAAATTCCCAGAAACAAGCCACACTGCTCTCTGAGATGCTATACTGGTTATGAATTGGTTAGATTCATGACTACAAAGTGTTAGAATGATACTGATCTAGAGCAAAATTAAATATTTATAGTCTTCTTAAAGCCATTGATCACAAATCTGTGTTTCTGACCTAAAATCCTTTCACATATCAAGTCAAAATTTTGGAAAAGTAGTCATAGCAAAACATTGTTTTCTCAAACTTGCAAGCTGACAATTGTTCCAGGTTAGTGTTTGCCTGCAGCAGAAGCTTCTCTGCTTTGCTATAATCTTTCTGCTTGTTTAAGAAATAAGTAATTCTGTTCCATTTTCAGTATGTGGTGCTTTGAGAGATCAACAAAATCCACAAATAATCTGGAGGCTTTAAGCTCCTGTGTTCCCTCATTGGTAGCTAGCACCTGCTTGTCTAGGAGCGATCAGTTCATGTTAGCGTTGGAAAGTCACATGGAGTCAGCTATATGATTAAGGCTGCATATCAGAAGAAGAGAGAATCATGAGTCCCAGGATCCATGTTATTGATAAGACTTTGCATACTGGAATGACAGGATGGGAATTTGAGAAAGGGGCAATAACAGAAACCCAGAAGACTACATCTCTAAAAAACACAGCCACTGAGAACTAAATCAGCTGTGCTCTCTCTTTGCTCCCTCTCCACACTCCTGTCAAACAAGAGTCACTGCTTCTCACCCTTGGGACTCCACAAATTTGTTTGGTAAATTCCAGCATTTCTGAATTTCTTTTGCTCCAGGATTACAAAAGTTCATGCTACCATAGTACTTGAGACAATGAAATCTTTTTTCCCAGGCCTTGGGCACTCATATTTACTACAAAATAAACTACGTCTCAGTCTCTTTGAGGTAAGATCTGTGTTTTGTATCAGAAATATGTTTCAAATACATCAGAATTTAAATGTGTTTTCCCCAATGTGGACTTTAAACCGTCTGGAATCATAAATATGTCCTCTTCACTCTAGGGACACAGTCAGTCTTGCCTTATTTTATTATGATGCTTATTAGCGCTTTTGATTCAAGCCTTGAGGTCTGTCCACAGTGCCCCGAATGCTCTCCCAAGCACCTGCCTTTAATCACAGACAATATGGTTTGTGTTTAGAATCGAATGACTGTCATCATCTAGCATGGATGCTCTCTGTCACAGGGACTTAACAACTCATTTGGGGAACACTCTCAGAGTCTCTAAGATTCAATATTCTCTCCAAACTCTTGGTTTTTCATTAGCTTTGCCATGCAGGTTCCAAGACATGGTATCCAGTGGCATTACTTTTTCAAAGATCTCATGGGAAAGAAGTGTTTTTCTTTTTTTTTTTAAGTGCATACTTAGCATACATAAGCATCTAAGCCCATGGCAGTTTCTATGTGGAAGTCTGTTCATAGGCAGCTAATATTCAGCGTAGTCTTATTTAACACAGAAAGTGCACTGGCCTCTAGCTAGCATCAAAAGTTAATTACCACAGAATGGGACCAAATTACAAACTGTTGCTGATCTTCTGAGAGGAGTTAGGTTGGTGCTTTGCTATATGTTTTCTCAGTGGTTTCCCCCTGATTTATTTGTGATATTGCTGTGCAAACAAAGGGAAGACTTCTGAAGTTCACATTGCAATGAACAAATGAATTAGCACCTGAAGAATTCATGATTATGATGTGCAAATACATTCCAAGTGTTCTGAAGATGTGCTCTAACCACCACCCACCCCTGTATCTGTGAATGTATTCAGTCTGTCTTTACAAGTCTTACAACTGCTTCTCAAATTTTTCCCATGACCATCACTTTAGGAATTCTTCATCTTCTGCTTTGAAAACTGACAATTTTTCCCTAATAATTTTCCAAATATACAAGTGAGTACCTTGAAATTCATGCTTCTTGTGATAAAAGACAGATCATCTCATCCTTGACCATAGTACTCCTAACTCAATAATAAACACAGAAAGGAAAAAGAAAATTATAAGAGAAAGAAAGAGGTTCAAGAAGAAATGAGACAAAAAGAAAGGTATGAGGAAGGCAAAGAACTCTCTATAAGGAAAGTAAAGACCAGGAAAGAAAAGACCAGGAATTTAGCAGAGGATGGACAGAGGAGAAAGGTAATGGTTAGCCTACAGTCTTTCTAATAGCATTCTTGCTTTAATAGGACTCATTTTAACAAATGGAAACTTGTGCAGCTGATGGTTTAACTTCTCCACCTGTGTGCCTCTCTGCTCATCTAAATATAGGGTGATTGTTGCTGAATCCATGTCCAGGGTGATGCAATTAAGACAATTTAAAATTAATTGGCCACAAAAAGCCATCATTTTCTGTGAGATCCCCACCTCTAGCAGGGGGCATTATTGATTGGTATGTGATGAGCTAGTGAAATGTCCTGTTTGTTTTGAGTTTAGGGTGGTGGGAGGCTGTGGAGGACAAACCAGGCAAGTACTAATTATGTTACTTGCACTTAAAACTGAATACATTCACTGAGACAAGAGCAGTTATTAAATTTTCATAATGCAAAGAAGGAGCATTTGTGATCTGGCAAAATATAGTTGCTGTGTATTTAGAATGGATATGGTTTCTTTAATGATTCTAAAGTCTAACTTACAAAACAAAGCGATTTATGCAGCTTTAAAATTCAAGATTATATAACAACGACTCAAATTTATATGAAAATCAAGTTGGTTAAAAGAATGTAAGCACCTTTAAACAAGGAAGGAAAGACAGAACTGAAGGTTTAAGGTGCCTAGCAACAGTTACAGAATGTACAAAGCACAAAACAAGAGCTTAAACAATGAAGACTGGATCCTTCTAATTATACAGTTTCATGGATAATTCATAGAATTCTGGCTCAAAAAGCCACATTTAAAAAAGAATAAGACTAGAGAACAGTCCTTCTCCAGCTGAACCATACATTGGCCATCATTATCATCTCCACTCTAACCACACAAACTCCTGGTTATGGCTGAGAAAGTGCTAACCTTCCATTGGGATTTCTCTGTTCTTAGCTCAAAGAGTAGTTTAATTGTTCCTGGGCTCATGACAAAAGACACTGCTACATTTTCAAAATTTCTTGTGCCATCCTAAGGACAGAGACCATATGGAGTCAGACATTTCTATCAGTGACCTGTAATTAGTCTAATTTTTTTTTGCCAGAAAACATTTTGATTTAAAAATACATGTGAAAATTGGGGAGAGAAGAGATTGTTTAGTGGTTAAGAGTACTTATTACTCTTGCAGAGCAGCCTGGTTTGATTCTGAACGCTCACATGGCAGATCAAAACCCACCTGCTCCTTCCATTCTAAGGTATCTGATGCTTTCTTAGTATTCCAGAACTGAACACATGGTACACTTACATAAATTTTCATACACATAAAATAAATTAATATCTTAAGATATACATAGAAGCAAAAAGAGAGTGTTGCAAATCTTAATTACACTCGCTGTTTTTCATAACTTAATCGTTATATATACACTGGGCTCACAAACTCTTTTTTATGGAATATCAGTGCAAGAGAATAGAATACAATTCTCACCTTATATGATTTCTCTCTATTTTGAAGAAACTAACACTGAAAACTCTCAGTCATAGTGTACTCAAGAGAATGTAAAAATAAAAACTGTAACTATAAAATCCCCCTTTTTATTATTGTTATTTAAGTATGTCCATTTGTGTGGGTTTTTTGGACATGAGTTCAGTTCCCGTGAAGTCTAGAAGAGGGGATCAAATACCTGGGAGATGGAGTTATAGGTCGTTGTGAGATGCTCAGCACCAGTACTGGAAATGCATTCTGGTCTCTGGCAGAACAATATTTGCTCTTAAATTATGATCCACTTCTCCATCATCCCAGGAAAAAGTTTTTGAGAGTGTACTGAGAAACTGGTAAACGAGTACAAATTATATATTTAAAGTTAAAATGTACAATGAGTACAAGTATCCTTCTCATATTTCCTAGATTAGTTCAAATTTTCCTGTTCTCTGAGCAGGTCTGAAACATACCATGTAAGACAACTTCTAGGAGATGCTGACATCTTAATTTTTTACTTTGTTGATTAAAGCCAAGTATAATGCTTATAATGAACATGTATATGTCTGGGGAATGCTCAATTTTCTGTCTCTCATTTCTGGGGAAAATGGAAACAATTATCCTCTGTAACTGAAGGTATCACTTCTTTCTCAGTGACAGATGATAAAGTGGAGGCAAGTGACTAATGTAGACTGGAATTTACAGGAGTTGCTTTCAAGCTCCATGTAGAAATAGTGTAGAGCTTAGGAGACCTTGGGAGACAAGAGCAACAGAGAACTTTAGGAATCTGACCCTCACACTACCCAACCAGTTCTAGTTTGCTAGTTTTAGATTTAAGGCTAAAGCAAATAATTTTCCTAATATAAATGATTTCTTGTCTAGAAAAATAATTACAAAACTGTTGATCTAGAGATTATACTTTGGAAATTTAACCACATATAATAATGATATAAGTCACAAAAGTCAAATGGAGGATTAACTATATAGAATAATTTAAAAATCACTATGAAATAATACTAGATAAAAGAGAATGAGGGTATAATGTGCTAAATAGATTTCACAAGTGTGTACCACAGAAAAAATATTACAGAAAAAAGTCTTCTAACAAATGACAAGAGTCACTTGAAAGCAATTACTTAAAATTTTTGAGGTATTTGGCTTACTTAAATCAGTTTATAATATCATGACAGAAAGCTAAATCTGGTATATTTGACAGGAGT
Source organism: Peromyscus maniculatus bairdii (assembly GCF_049852395.1). NCBI lineage: Eukaryota > Metazoa > Chordata > Mammalia > Rodentia > Cricetidae > Peromyscus > Peromyscus maniculatus. The sequence goes on along the minus strand of NC_134870.1, from coordinate 19,563,412 downwards.
GCAAAACATCCTTTAAAATTGATGAATATTGTCGAAGTGCATACCTGCCTCTTTCCCATGATGTCACATCTAATGAAATAATGAAATTTAGTTGTATTTTTTTTAACTGAGTCACTTCAATTTTAAATAAAAGATATTTAGGACACCAAAGAGTACATTCCATAGAAAAGAAAGGACAAATTTTAAATGCATTGAAAGTGACATTATCATTGCAGGCACCTAGTGTAAAATATAAGTCATACAAGGTATTTACAAGCTTCAGATTCAAGACCTTCCAGGGTGGAATATTGAATCCTGTCACCTGAGTCCTGGACAAATCCAGTCCAGCACTTGCTGTATTACATGAACTGATCTGGAATTCATTCTTGGCTTTCCTTGAGAACATTATCAAATTCTGTGTACAATGTGAAACACAAGGCAATAAATATGGCAATGCACCTATTGTCTTTAAGCACTTACCTATTTTACTCTGTTTATTTACAGTGGCACCCTTCTCTTGTGGATGAGGATCATACTATTTAAAAACAAATCTTATTTTAAGGAGGTTATCTTGGAAAATGCAAACTCAATGATAACACCTTTTCTTTGAAGTTCTAAAATAAAGTGTAAACCTTAAAATATTTGCTTAATTGTGTTATTTTATAAATTCTATTTATTGTCCTGTTTCAAACAGCATTTTTAAGTATTTGGCAAATGTTTAATAAGTATGAATTAATTTTTGTTGGTTCCTTAATATTTCTTCCAAAAACTGCTACATAATTTGGCTATCATATAAAGTCAAATAAATACAGCTTATTTTAATTCAGTAGTGAAACATCACTGTAATGAAATAGCATTTGTGAGTTAAATTAAGATTTCTTGACTGTTTTTGCAGAACACATTTCTATCATTGGTTGTCAATAATTAAATTTCTAGTGAAAGTTTTTAACTCTACTAAAAATAATATCTTGATTTTATAATATTCCTTACATTCTAAAACTATCTGTTCTTTCTTAGAGGATAAGTTCTCCCTGTAGTGACATCACTAAATACTTGTCGTGACATTACTGGTCTATCTAGTGACATGATTGTGTCTCCGAAATGATATCATTGTATTCCTCTAGCCATGCATTCCTGCAGAGTGGACCTTTAAGCTATAGGATAGGTAAGACCACTAAGAACTCTGATGCACAACATTGACTTGCTATGTGAGTTATGTGTTTGTAGATATGTATATTGATTACTTTTCTTTCCTTTTTTCCCTAAAGCCCACAAAAACCAAATCAACTGGTGGAAGAATCTGATAAAGGATCTTTTATTTAAAGAACATTCTGACTGTAATGAGTAAAACTGGAAGGAGAAAGGAGTGACCATCTCCTGGCAGCTCTCCTGACTGTTCTGTTGATGCCTTCAGTACAACACTTATAAATGACGCTTCTTTGTGCTTAATATGCAAACCAGTGCAGTTTTCCTTTTTCCTTGAGTTTTTGCTTGAAATCTACCACCTTGTGTGATGGTTCTAATGTATACTAATAGCATTACAATTTCCAAATGTAAATCTTCAAGATGGGAATCTTCATGGCTGCTGTCATTGACATCAGATTTCCAGCTTAATATATTCATCTGGTTATGTATAAGGCTACAGCACAGATGCTCAAAAAAGAATTAATTCTTTTATCTTTCACAGACCAACTCTCCCTAATTTGTTTTCTATCACAGTCAAAAACCTGAAATAGGAATTGCCAATTCAAACTTAAACCATGACATTGATTTGCCTTCCCCCGACCCAAGCTGCATGTGACACATGAATTCCAGTATTCTTCCTCAGTTCTTCTCAAATGCTGCTTTTTGTCTTCAATGTTTCTTTAGCAGCTCAAGTTCAGCATTCACTTACCTCCTTGTTCTCAGTAGCACTGAGGTTCCATTTCCACCTTTCGGATTTCAACTTTTAACCTTCCTAAGCTCTATGAATTACAAATAAAGACTGAGGCTAGAAAGATTCCTTCATGCTGCTCAAATGTGTTAAGCAGCAGAGTCTAGAAGACCTGCTGAACATCTGTGTGGACCCTATCTCTCCTTGCTGGCACCACTGGCCTTCAGAAGACTATTATTGTTGACGAGTGTATTCTTACTCTGCAATTAAAAAACTCATTCTGCCCTCCATCAGAAAGGGTATGTATGTTTGCAATGGAGTTATAAATAAAGAAGAATGGCAGATGACATTGTAGAATCACAGCTAGACTAAACACTATCTCAAGCTAAGGATCATGCCCTCTCTTATTTTCACTTTGATAATACAGAAGGCAGTTTTTTTTCCCATCATTTAAAAAAGATCTAACATATATATCTGGGACGAATGAATAAAGGATGTCAAGTAATTCAGTCAAATGATTCTAAGATTATTAACAAATTTAAATAGTAATTGTTTATAAACAAAAGGTGAGGCTAGTCAAGAGTGATTCATTTCGTGAGATAAATGCCTGTGGTAGACATCAGGACCAAGATCAAAAGGAATTGCCCAGAAAACAGAATGGATTAACCAGGCAAGATGAGTGTTGAATTAGAAACAACCAGTAGATCACACAGCACTGGTAGAATATGCAGTGTTCAGGCAAAGAATACAGATATACTGAAATGTAAATGGTGAGTTGAGAGGAACAGAATGTGAAGACTCACAAATTTAGAAGCACGATGAGATTGGAGACACAAAGAGAAGGACAAATGTCATTGCACAAGCTGTCAAAGCCCATCAAACACTTAGTGTGGGAGTTGGCAGAGAAAACATAATGAGTCCATAATGAGAGTATACCTCATGCTACTTGCAAGAGATTAGTTTGAGATATTTTCAAAATAGAGCATAAATCAGTTTGGATTAAAATTATCCAAAGGGTTGTTTGCCTATCTTCTGAAACTCAAACTTGTATTTCTCTAGCCTTGATTTCAGACCTATTTGCAAGAATGCCTCAACAATGTGAAAATTGGTTAGAATTTTAAAGATAATGTTTTAAAAATGTAACAGTTGGCATAAAAGTTGATTTAGAACAAAAATATAAGCATGGATATTGGAGAAATTATTTTGGCCACTCCACGTAGTTAAAAGGATATTTATTTAATGGCGTAACTCACAAATTAAGTAATGGGTAGGTCGCAGGGTCTGGGGAAGGTGTAACGCAGTCCAGCGGTGTTCTCTGGAGCTCTGCACAGTCAATCTCCACCGGTCAGTGTTCCGGCGGCACCGAGAGAGCGCCCAGAGAGAGCGCTGGCCCATCCAGCTCTCGGGTCCCCAGGCGCCTCCCCTTGCCCCGCCTCGTAGGCGTGACAGTTGCCAGAGTCTCAATGGGGGTTGGAACTTCCAGAACCAAGCTGGAATGGCTACCCACTACACATGGATTTTATTTTCATAAATCTTAAAGGAGTAAGATGAACACCTAATGATTTCTTCCTCCAAAATATTCTGCTGTGAGCTGCCTACAGATAAAAATTTTCTTATAGCTTCTTAAACAATTATTTTTTATTTCACGTATGTGAGTGTTTGCCTGTAGGTATGTATATCTGTCATGTGTGTGACTGATGCCTATGGAGGTCATAATAGGGTACTAGTTCCCCTGTAACTGGGATTTCATTGTGAGCCATCCTGTGTGCTAGAGACCAATCCTGGATCTTCAGAAGGAGCGACAGGGGCTCTTTGTTTGTTTGTTTGCTTTTCTCTTTAGCTTTTATTTATTCTTTTTTTTTTAATTTTTAAATTCATTTTACACACCAACCAGAGATTACACCTCTCATCCCTCCTTCCTCTCTTCCCCTCCCTTCCCACCAACCCACACTTCATCCCCTCCCCCAACAAGGTAAGTTCTCCCATGGGGGGACAGCTAAGTCGGTTGAGGCAGGACAAAGGCCCTCCCCACTGCATCAAAGGTGAGCAAGGCGTCCAACCATACGTAATGGGATCCAAAAAGCCAGCTCCTGCATTAGGGATAGATCCTGATCACACTGCCAGGGGCTCCAGACTCAGCTACACAAATGTCTCCCATATGTAGAGGTTTTAGTCTGGTCCCATGCAGGTTCCATAGCTGTTGGTCTAAAGTTCCTGAGTTCCTTTCAGTTTGATTCAGTTGTCTCTGTAGATTTACTTATCGTGGTTCATATAATCCTTTTAATCACTGAGCCATCTCTCCAGCCCTCAACATTTTTATTTATATCTCTAAGACAATACACCAAAATATCAGTTAGTACTGTCTATCTGCTCTCTCTTTCTCAGACAGACTCATTCAGACTTTTTTTTCCCTTCAAATTCGCCACTCACAGTCAGCTTATCAAAGACATCTACTCTGAGTTGTGAGCTCATAGCATGTATCTCTCAAGGTGTTTCAGTTTACAAAAATGCTGCAGCCATTTTTATTTTACTTAAAAAAAAAAGTGGTCCTCAGTATAGATTTGTAGAGTGAGTCACTGTGATTGTATTCAGGATGTTTCTTTAGCACATAAATCCCCAGTCCTGTTGCTCATTCCTCATTACAGCATATCAAAGACACAAAACTTTTATTTGGTTATTACTAATACATTCATACTCATTCTGATTAATGTGTTAGAGAGACTTCTGTAAATAAAGTGACTGTATCTCCCTTTGTCAGTAAACATTTTATGAGATAGCACTTTGATACATGCCTGCATATATACATATGCATACACACACACACACACACACACACACACACACACACACACACACACACATACATATATTTCATTAATCCTTCCCAGTTTTAACATTTGTATCTACACAACTGGTATTTTGTCATTTTGCGTAAATCTCTTCAGCCCATTACTTGAGAATCTATTTAAAGGAGCTATGAGGCTGGAGAAGGCACCAAGTTTTTGTAAGTACTCCAGGTTTCTCTGAAGCTCCATAATGTGACAATCATTGCCAAGCTGGGTCTTCATCCCACCTGATTTTAATCCTAAAGGCAAATGGCTTCAAGGAATTTTTCATATTGCAAATTTGGGGTCTCATTCCTTGATTAGACACAGATAGCTTTAATATTGGGCCCTTTGTATTTGTCTACTGAAATGCTTTTAACATTCAGAAAGGGTTAAAAAACCACTACATCCCTGATTGGAAGCAGGCATTCTCAAACTGCCTTCTGTGATCATCCACAGAACTTTTGATAGCTTAGTGCTTCAGTCTCCTTCATGATGCCTCTAAAATTGATATAACTTGCAGAATAAACAACCAATTTGAAATGGTAGAGTCATCTGAAGAATGTTTAAATCTGTTAATGCCCAGCTCAGGCCATACCTTTCAGGGATAAAATCTTAAACTTTAGTCAGATGAAGACAATGTGTAACAAGTTTGAAAAATAGCGCTATGGGGCCATTTATACTTGAAGGGTATATCCCACTACAAGCCTATTGTTTTACAACAGGGATGAGCATAACATTTTTCATTAACTACACAGAGCAAGCCAACAAAGTGCTTAGAACAAAGTGCTTGAGTTTAAAATAATCATCCCCCTTCATCCTTTCTTCTATAACACTTTGGTACTACAAAAATGAGGCAAAAGAGATGAAAGTCGAAAAGTGATGCTGGTCCATACTACATCATCAATGCTAGAAAGGATGTGTGTCCAGACAACATCAGTCCTTCTGAAACTTTTCTCTCAGCATTGATAGACCTTCTGTTTCCATTCACTGTGGAGACAGTTTGTTTATATGGGCTCATGCATTTCATTTTAACCATCATTCCTTGATGAGAATATAGATTGTCATGGTTTATAGGCATTCAGAATTTAAAAAATAAATAAATAGCATGCATGAGGATCTCAGAGGCCCAGAAAGTTTTCTTGCAGGTGGGAAGAGTCCTGGAGGGAGCAATTCTGAATGTATAACTACACTGTGACTCAATCAAGACAATACAATAGGGTGAGTGCTGGGAATGTGAGGGAGACAGACTGAAGTGTGTTTCAACCTGCCTTGGCAAAGCATTTTCGCAAGTCTTCATCTACAGACTGGGAAAACAATAACTATCACTGAGGGTTTCTGAAACTCAAGGTTGAAAAGCAGCTTACACATGAAGGCTGGCACACAGAAGACGCTCATTGCATGGAAGAACCATGGCCCATATCTTCTGTGAAATTATTGCTGAGGTGAATGATCCATGATAAACTTAGTATCTGATTCACTCCAACAGTTCTACTGTCTCTCAAGAGATTGTAAGAAATATGGAATCTTGGGTTCCACACAGACTTTGTACTCTTGTTGGGACTCTGATGTGACTTGCACAGTTAAGTATAAGCAGATGCAGATGTCAAGGCAGATCCATCAGAGAATATAATGTATTGGCTAAAATCTTATGGGGCATGTGAGAAATCTGGAGCATGCAAAGTAAAAGAAGCTGTAGAGAAAACTTATATAAATGAATATAGGCTTCTATGACATATTTCTAATTTTAATTCAGTTCTATTCATCTATAAACTATACACTCTGGGGATACAATTTCAGTTTCTTTTGTTGGTATCAAGCCAATGGAGTTCTGAGCCAGCTCTGCTCCTGAATATGCTCATACTCTTGATGACTGCTTGCTGAGAATATTCCTGATGGAATGAAGGTGATGCTTGTTTTCTGTTTGGTATTTTATAATTTCTTTCTAATAAGGAGATAAAGTGTTGACAAGGATATGAACTAGTCAGCTATCTCTGTCTAATGTTGAGATTGGTCAGGCCATGCTTTGGATGTATTGTGAGGTTGTGCACTTTCCTGGGGCCACATCTCTGGAACAAAAAAGAGAAAAAGCCATCCAGTCTTGTGACAATAACTTCAATGGGACAATAGAACAGAAGAAATAATAAATTACATTCTCTTCATGTACAGCGGGCGTTCTCAGCTACAGTTGCTGTATGTATAAAGCCACCTTGGACATTTTCAAAGCATAATCTATAACATCCACAATTACAAACATTCCCAGCATTTTGCTCAGAGCTTTGAGAGTTTGAATGCTTTTTATCTGATTATAACCATTAGATGGTGTGTTCTTTTTCTTTTGCTGTTTGTTATTTTCCAAAATGGAATTGAAAGTTGCTCTTTGAAGAATATTTATGAAGGAAGAAAAGGAAGGTTACAGGGAAGAGAAAATGTCATCATAACAGAGTTGCAAAGGACACCATATTGCATGAGGCACTGACATGGTGGATGGGCCTTATTCAACGAGGAGTGAATTGAAGCCTAACGGCCAGATGGCAGAGCTGAACACAGAAATTCCATATGTGTGATGGCAGTGAGGGACTGCCATTGACATACTTGCTTTCCAGCCAAATGCCTCGGCAGATGCAATTTTACACTTTAACATTGCAATATGGCACTCAAACCCAGAAGAGTTAGCAGCAAGATTCATAGCTGATTTAAAGAGGCAGAGTTGAAATCCAAGGCTTCCTATTGGGGTTAAAGCTATGAAGAGGAAGCAAGGGGGTACGGTGCTTTCTCAGATCTTCCTTCAGGTCTGTGCTCTTCTCATGAGCTAAAGGAAGGATAAAATATGATTTAATGGTTACAGGTATCTATCTCTATCATCTATCTATCTATCTATCTATCTATCTATCTATCTATCATCTATCTATCATCTATCTATCTATCATCTATCTATCTATATATATCATCCATCATCTGTCTATTTACCTATCTATCACCAGTCTATCATCAATCTATTTATCATCTCTCTTCAATCTATCACCTATCATTTGTCTATCATCTATTATCTATCATCTACCTATCATCATCTGTCTCTATCTATATCCATCTACCATCTATCTATCTATCATCTATCTATCTTTCTATCTGTCTGTCTATCATCTATCTATCTATCTATCTATCTATCTATCTATCTATCTATCTATCTATCTATCTGTCTATCTGTCTATCTATCTATGTATCTATCTTCTTCGTCATCATCTGTCTATCTCCTTTCTCTGAGTTTGGTCATCTTTTTGGAAAGAAATCCTTTCTCTTGCAGGATGACTAGAAAACTTATAAAAAAAAGTTAATACAGACTTTTGAACTGCCTTAATAGTAATTATGAAGCAGCTATGTTTATTAAAATTATGAAACGGTGGGCTAGAAAGTCAATCATGATCTTTTCCATCAAATTGTCTTTCATAAGACATCACCAGCAATGATAACAAAAGTGAATTCATTTTTTTCAATACAACGTCAGTTGCAGCAAGATATAAATTACTTTGGTTTTGTGTTAATTTAGCCTCCATCTTTCTGTTATGTTCAATGTTTTGCAAGCAACTGTATGAACCTTGGTCCTATCTCAACTTCCTCTTCAGTGAGTCCTAATGTACTGTTTGGAACAACAAATATATTCTTTGATTACTGCCATCTCTTTTGAACTTACCCATCATTTCTTAAATTAGCCTTACAATTCAAATATATAAAACTGCTGTCCACTTAGCTTGTGTTTTTATATCACAACAATGTTACAGTGATGGTCACTTACCTTTTTGTGCGGCACTGTTTTCTTTCTTTTTTTGTTAAGAAATTTTCTATTCCTTTTACATACCAACCACAGATACCCCTCTCCTCCCTTCTCCCACCTCCAGGCTTTCCCCCCAACCCAACCCCCATTTTCACCTCCTCCAAGGCAAGGTCTCTCATGGGGAGTCGGCAGAGCCTGGTACATTCAGTTGAGGCAGGTCCAAGCCCCTCCCCCTGTGCCAAGGCTGTGTAAGGTGTCCCACCATAGGCACTGAACTCCAAAAAGCCAGCTCATGCACCAGCGATGGATCCTGATCCCACTGCCAGAGGGCTTCTTAAGCAGGTCAAGTTAAGCAACTGTCTTGGTTATGCAGAGGGCCTAGTCCAGTCCCCTGGAGGCTCCACAGCTATTGGTCCACAGTTTATGAGATCCCACTAGTTTGGTTGGTTGTCTCTGTACATTTTTCCATCCTGATCTTGATGCCCTCTCTTCTCTCTCTTCGACTGGACTCCTGAAGCTCAGCCTGGTGCTTAGCTGTGGATCTCTGCCTCTGCTTCCATCAGTTACTGGATGAAGGCTCTATGATGACAGAGTATTCACCAATCTGATTACCAGATTTGGCCAGTTCAGGCACCCTCTCCACTATTGCTAGTAGTCTAAGGTGGGGTCATCCTTGTGGATTCCTGTGAACTTACCCAGCACCCTGTTTCTCCCTATTCCCATGATGTCTCCTTCTATCACGATATCTCTTTCCATGCTCTTCCACTCTGTCCTAGTTCCAGCTCGACCATCCCATTCCCTCATGTTCTCAACCCCTATCTTCTACTCTCTACTTCCCCCCTCTCACCCCCAGTTTGCTCTTGGAGAGCTCATCTATTTCCCCTTCCCAGGGTGATCCATGCATCTCTCTTAGGGTTCTCCTTGTTAGCTAGCTTCTCTGGAGCTGTGGGTTATAGTCTGGTTATCCTTTGCTTTACATCTAGTATCCACTTATGAGTGAGTACATACCTTGATTGCCCTTCTGAGTCTGGGTTACCTCACTCAGGATGATATTTTCTTTTTTTTTTTTTTTTGGTTTTTCGAGACAGGGTTTCTCTGTGTAGCTTTGTGTCTTTCCTGGAACTCACTTTGGAGACCAGGCTGGTCTCGAACTCACAGAGATCCGCCTGGCTCTGCCTCCCGAGTGCTGGGATTAAAGGCGTGTGCCACCACCGCCCGGCTAGGATGATATTTTCTACTTTCATGCATTTGCCTGCAAATTTCATGATGTCATTTTTTTTAACTGTTAAGTAGTACTCCATTGTGTATATGTGCCACATTTTCTCTATCCATTATTTGGTTGAGGGGCATCTACGTGGTTTCCGGGTTCTGACTATTACGAATAATGCTGTTATGAACATAGTCGAGCATGTGTCCTTGTGGTATAATTGAGTATTCTTTGGGAATATTTCCAAGAGTGGTATAGTTGTGTCTTGAGAAAGATTGATTCCCAATTTTCTGAGAAACTGCCATACTGATTGCCAAAGTGACTGTACAAGTTTGCACTCCCACCAACAGTGGAGGAATGTTTTCCTTGCTCCACATCCTCTCGAACATAAGCTGTCTTCTTCAGTGTTTTTGATCATAGCCATTCTGACAGGTGTAAAGTGGTATCTCAGAGTCATTTTGATTTGCATTTCCTTGATGACTAAGGATGTTGAGCAATTCCTTAAATGTCTTTTGCCCATTTGAGATTCTTCTGTTGAAATTCTCTGATTAGCTCTGCAGCCAATATTTTAATAGGATTGTTCAGTATTTTGATGGCTAGTTTCTTGAATTCTTTATATATTTTGGAGATCAGCCCTCTGTCAGATGTGGGGTTGGTGAAGACCTTTCTCCATCTGTAGGCTGTCATTTTGTCTTATTGACTGTGTCCTTTGCCCTACAAAAGCTTTTCAATTCCAGGAGATCATATTTATTAATTGTTGTTCTCATTGTCTGTATGGGACTGTTTTTTAGTGAATTCTTTTTGAACATGAATATATGTGACCAAGCTTCTTTACAGAACTAGAATCAGGATTTACTTTTTATGTACTTATGAAGACATTTTATGTCATAAAGATATTTCATTAGTCTTCATGGAACTGATTAATGATGATAAGACTCATTGGGCCCATGAAGTGCCTCAAGGATAGACAAGAAGTGTCAAGAGATGTAGTGTTATTCATTATAGGAGCCATGGGGTAGAATCTAAGGCACAGCTCATTAGCAGATGTTTGCAGTAGATTTGATGCCTGCTAGGTAGTAATTTATCCCTTATACTCTTCATGGTAGTATTGTACCTATCACATCCTTCATACTATAGTCCACCTGAGACATTATCTCTTGAGTAGCTGTGATGTCACTAATAAGATATATTTCCTCTACATTTTATAATTTCATTAAGGCAACTGTTTAAAATTATAAGTAACACCAGCCAAGTTTACTCAGAGCATCAACATTTAAGAACCACAGTACACTCTTGATATTGTAGAAGGCATACATTATCTCACTAAAAGCAACACTTCTATGAATTGAACATTATCTCACCTTACTTTTAAAGAATATATAAAAGATATTGTGCAACTTCTCTATGGTTACATAGATCTGGTAAACAAAAGGACTAGCATCACAGGGAGGGGTTGAAGTTTCTGTCAGTAAGATGCCAGTTGTGCAAGCATTAGGACCTGAGTTCAGATTCCCAGAACCCATATAAAAGAGTGATGTGACAATGCATATCTGTAACTCGGTACTGAAGAGCACTAAGCAATGCAGATAAGGCGATTTCTGGAGATTACCAACTAGCCAGCCTAGTCAAGTCCATGAGCTCCATGTTCAGTGCTAAACAATATCTTAAAAGTTAAAATGGGGAGCGATCCAGCAAGAAAACTTCTATTGACCTCTGGCTTTGAGATGAATGTGTGCACTCAAGTATGTGCATCTGCACACACCCAGTGAATACACCCAATATACGTGCCTTTACTATGTACACACAAATAACTAAATAATAAAAGAAATGAATTAAAGGATGGTCTGTTTCGTTCTAGAAGACAAGTCTTACTTAATTATTCTAACATTAGGGGCATTCAATATGATTGCTACATTCCTAGGAAAATTTCTACCCAAATATTTGTAAGCAAATATCCAGTTTATCTTACTCTTCTCAGGCTAACATTCAAGGTCTTGAAAACTATAGGAAAGCAAAGTCTGATTTATGTTGGAAAACAGCCTCAATATCACACAATGGAGATTTATTTCCACATGCCGTTGCTTACTTACTGTCTTCTTATTCATCTTGCTTCCTAAAACCAGCTACTACCTGCTACTACAGATTTCTGGCAACTTCCATGTCCATGTGGAAATTTCCTCTGACCTTTAAAGCCCCAGGTTACTGATTTATGTTGTGTCTTACAATCTACCCATTTCTCTTGACCTCCCAGAAACTTTTCCAGTTCTGTCATCATTTCTGATCCCAGGAAAGGTAGAAAGATAGTTTAAAGATGTTTTCCATTTGAACACTTTAGTTTGAGTCTCCTCACATCTTCTTCAGAGGCTGTGGAAGTTGAACATTTCCCACCATGCATTGTTTTCTAGAGTCTTTCTGCTTCTTTCCACAACAGATGAATATCATGAGTAGTAACTACACGTTGCATCCTTTAAGGGAATTTATCTTGTTCTGTTCTTGATTCCTGAGTCTTGATCTATGGAGTAGATGAAAAATTCCTTGAAGCAGAACTACCCATTCTTGTTGTATATGCAAGAGACTTTTTGCATTTTGTGAATACTTTCATTGAATTGTTTTCCAAAGCTTGAGATGAAGCCAAAGGAGGAAAAAACCATGTTCTCTAAAACATGTACTTACAACTCACACAGGGTCATTGTCCAGGACAGGGTATCTATATCAAATTTTGTCAACACTTTGTTGTATATGCGCTGGTAGGCTCTCTATAAATAGAAGAGATAACTTCAAATTGTATTGCCTTGTAGGACATTAATGAATTTTATATTTAAGTTTTCAATTATATTACTAACATTCCTATTCAAAATATCTCCAATACTTGTCTTTTCAAACGCCTTGGAAACAGCTTTATCTAATTATTGTCTCTTCATTAATGAATTAGGAAACCTTTCAAGTATTTCTTTCTATACTTGCATTAGAATCATGTATTTAACCTCTACAGTTATATTCTGACATTTTAGTACAGGTGAACTAGAATTTGGAAAGTTTATAGATTGTTGAATATAGCCATACACTCATGATTATTAATTTCTCTTTAAGCACATTTCACAAAATTCTAAGATATTTGAATTGTAACCATCTTCCAATGCAAATATATTATAATTTCAATTTGTATTATTCAAAAGAATTTTTTCATTAAAAAACACATTTCTCCATTTCCAAACATACAGGGGGATCTTTCATTTTTTATCATCCATTTCTAAAGTGAATTCTAGTCAGTGAATACATTTTGATCTAAATTATATTAATTTGGGTGAGACTGAATTTATGACCCAACACTTCTTTTCGTTTTAGAATTATTCCATGTGTGCATGATAATATAAACTTAGAATTTACATACATGAATTTAAATTCAATGGCAATTGCTACTGTCATTTTGTTGGTGTACATTCAGTCTGCATTCCCAGGAGCTTGTGCTGACTCTGCATTTCAACTTTCACATGGTATTATTTCACTTTGCTGAAAGGACATCTGTCCACATTTCCTTTATTGCAAACAGGAGATCATCATCTTTTCACTTTTGGTTTTCTGAATTATTTTCAAACTTATAAATTTGGGGCTATAAATACAGTTCAGCGATTAAGAGCAAGTTCAGTATCCACAGTGGACAAATTACAAATGCCTTCAGCTCCAGAGAAACTGATGCTCTCTTCTGGCATTTGTGGGCACAGCACTCATGTGCACATACTCACCCATAGACACACATATATAACTAAAAATAATAAATAAATAATTTTAAAATCATTGAATTTACTTCTATCTAACAGAATTTTTTGGGCGTTTTAACTTTACCTTTGAAAATTCCTTATTACTGTGCATGTGTGGAAGTCAGAGGGCAGATTTGTGGAGTTAGGACCTGCTACATTTATATGGGTGGGTTCTGAGAGGATAGAACTCAGGTCAGGGGGCTTATGTGACAAGTACTGGTATCTGCTGAGTCATCTCACCAGCTTTTACTTAAATTGTAATTGTTTCTTTTAGTGATTTTTTTGGTTGTGAGCCTAGTCTTTAAGGGCTAAGCCATCCCATCTCCCTACACTTCTTTCAGTGACTTTTTTTTGTTTGTGGAATTTCATTTTGTTTTACTTTGGTTAATTATTTTGATTCACTTGCCAACTTCGTTGATCTGTGTGATAGTTATATTGGATTTAATATTTCTACTTCTCTTTAGTTTGGAACCATTAATATTATTCATTGTATCTTCTTGTGTGGCTTTCTGTCTCTTATAAGTTTAAAACTTATTATTTATTACTCCTTCATACATTTCTGTGGGCACATTCTCTCTATACAAGTACATAAGTAAGGCTTTTATCATATACTTTTTCTATCTCATAATGTTTTTCATCTCTTTTCTCTATAAGTTTCATTTTTCCCCTAATTTATTTATTTATTTTACATATTGACCACAGTTTCCCCTCCCTCCTTTGTTCCTATTCCCCCCACACACACCTCCCCACCCCAAACCACCTCCTCTTTCTGTTCAGAAAGGGGCAGGCCTTCCATTGGTATCAAGAAAGCAAGGTATATCACGTTTATGCTACATTTTGGAAGTGTACAATGTTGTGTGAAATTTTGTTTGTGTTCTGACAAATAAAGCTTGCCTGGAGATCAGAGGACAGAGCTAGCCACTAGTTAACCATCGAGATCTGGAGGTTTGTACAGACAAGAGACAGGAAGTGATAAGGCTGGGTGGAGACAGGGAAAGCTAAGATGGGGCAGACACAGGACTTAGGCCTTTTAGGTTGGAGGATTTGGAGAGCTAAGAAGTCACTGTTGGTTGCTCCTCTGCTTCTCTGATCTTTGAGCTTTTACCCCAGTATCTGACTACTGGTTTTTATTGATAAGGTTAATTAGATCACGCTTCATCACTGATCATTCACATCTGCTCTGTCTACACTTTGTTAAACTCATTCTTAAGGTTTCCTTTCTATTATTGACATTTTTAGTCTTACGATCTTTTTTTTTCCTTGTTAAGTTTCTAATTTCATCATAAAATTTCTCAAATTTTCTCATCATGTCATAGTTGTACAAAATCTATAGTATCCTGAGAATTTTAGGGTCATGTATTGTGTTTTTTAATTTTGTTTATAAAATGAAAATATATAATCTGTATTTTAAAAACCTCTTTGTGTCACTGCTGTTTATTTAAGGGCAAGCAATGGCAAGGTCATAGCTATGTATGTGACCTTGAATGCTGTATTACTGGGTTTATCTGAGACCTTGAATGTTGGGTTTGTTCCAAAGAAGATTCATCTTTCCTCTGCTCTGGTACCTGGATATATTAGATAGACAGTCCTTCACTGTCAATATGGAGCTGAGAATTCAAGATGAGTTTTCTGTTCCTTTCTCCTTTTTGGGTTGAAGCTCATGACTCTGATGTTGCTTATCTTGGAGTGTCCTAAAAAAAAATAGGGGTTATGTGCTCCAACCTGGAAGTACCTCATCCATCAATATTTATATGCTTAACAATCTGCGGTAAGAGAGTGTCTCATTATCTCTAGGTTCTACCTCCAGGTTTGACAAATTATCATACCAGAAAAGCAGTCACAAGTGCTATAATCAAGTTCCTAAGCCCACATTCATTCTCCTCTGTAACCAGGCTGGGAATTTCTCATGTTGGCTATGTAGATCTTTAAAACTAAGAGTGAATATCTCTCTTTCCTTTCTCATTTGTTCTTGTTCTTTACTTCTCTTTCTTTTAATACATGCATACATATTCAATTATGTCTTATTACTTTACATGAATATTCATCTTCCATCACTTTTATTTATGCTGGTCTAAACTATTTACTCTACTGTTATACCACCTACTTTTGTACATTTTACTTATCTATATGGTGGACTATGAAAGTCAAAAGCATAAAAGTCTATAATCCTACAGGGACCCATGTAGTTGGCATTTTCTTTGGGCCACCAGCCAGCTCCCAAATAAAGACACAGAGACTTATTATTAATTATGAATGCTCGGCCGTAGCTTTGGCTTGACCCACTAGATCTTCTAACTTAATTTAATCTGTTTCTATTCATCTATGTTTTGCCTCAGGGCCTTTTCTTTCATTCTGTATGTCCTACTTTCCTGCTTCCCTTTTGTCTGTCTGTCCCCTGATGTTTTAATGCTGCTACTTTTCTTTCTTCTTTTTCTTCTTCCTGAGCATAAATTCCTCCTCCTCCTTACTCTCCCTGCCTAGAAGTTCCACCTATTCCTCCTCTCTCACTTATTGGTTGCTCAGCTTTTATTAGATCAAACAGGTGCCTTAGGCAGGCAAGGTAAAATAGCAACATACCCCTATATAATTCAATAAATAAAACACATCTTTACATAGTTAAATAAATATTACACAACAGATCTACAGTAAATACTCTGAGGTATACTTCACTATTTCTCCTAAATAAAGACCACAATTCAGAGACTGTGAATTCTAACATGACACAAACATGTCACATATCTGCAGCCTGATGTTTCTGGTCTTGGAAAAATTGTAGGAATCATTTGATTGGAGTATTAAATGGTTATTGGATCTTATTGATGTGAAACTATTAACTGCAGAAAATATGGTGGTTGTCAAAAATAGTCAGGCAAAATCGAAATTATCAATTTAAAATAATAGAGCATTGGAATAGGGTCTCTCAATATCATGAAATGATCTGATGTGTATTAACTACACTTTAAAATTACATCTCCATGCCTTGTCTAAATCTACAAAGTGCCACTCAGTGAACACTACTTTTAATAGGCAACAAAGCTTATGATACACACTGGCCTACTTTTGATAATTTCTGAGCACACATTGGTGTCTTTCACTTGAATTCCTCAGGAAGCCCTCCTTTGATGATGGCCATTGAAAGTGTTTCCTTCTTTACACCACCAATTTCTTTACCCTGCCAATCATAGCCAATCCTATAGCGTTCATATTCATGTGTGAGTTGTAATAAGCAATTTACTTACTATTTTTGTGTGGATTTATTTTAAAACTCAAGTCTCGGAGTTAAGAAACATTTTTCACTGCTGGTCTGCACTCTGTACTGAGCAGGGCTGTGCAGTTGGAGTCTTGCTGCTGCAGCACATTTCATTTTTGCTGAGTCTTTTACTCATTTTGGCCAGCGGCATATATTGGAGTCTTTAAACTATGACTTTTCTGTTCATATAACCATGATGTATAACAAATTGGATATCAAGTTCAGTGTTTGGACTTGCTTTATTTATTTATTTTGATCACTAAACTAAACCAATCTAGTGCTTATCTGACCTCTACGCAACTCACAGAGTTGAATGTCTCAGAACTGGATGTATTTCTGAAGAAACAGAAATGTGTTCAGGAAATGCTTCTTGGTCTGTACTACCAAGCAAATTATATACATTTACAAATGGAAAGTGAAAAGAATAAGAAGACAAGAATATTTGCAAACACAGCAGATTTTGCTAGCATAAATCACTAGTCATTCTGCTTCAAGTCACTGGCCTCAGTGAGCCAATGGAAACTATCTTTTCTTCCTGTCTTTAAGATCATCTTATAATGCTATTGTCTGGAATGTGTGGTTGGGGATAATAATTTATTATATAAATGTAGATGTCTTGAAAAAAAACCCTAGAGTTATTCATGTTTTTCTTCATTTTTATTGAGCATTGAAACACTGTATTTATGAAGCTTAAGTAAATCTACTATTCTTATGCAATAAAAGAAAAAACTAGACACTTTATAGAATCTAGTAAATGTATTCATGTCCTCTGAGCCCATGAACACAATGTTACCTTAATATAACCATAGATTCCATATTAGGAAGATAGCCAATGTAAGTATGTCTACAATGAGGAGTCATTGACAGTTCTTATTGGCCTTTGGTACCCAAGAGCAAGGATGCTAGATGCTGCTGTAAGAGTGACAGTCTCTCATGAGAAAAGAAAAATCAGAGATGCTGAAATATTAGCAGATGTGCGATTTTGAAGAATTTAGGGTGGAAGTAAATTTAAAACAAAACCTGTAGGACATACATTATGTGGAAAACAGATATGAACATGATTATGTCTTGATGCTCAAGAGACAGAAACTAGGCAAATAAAGAGGAAAATGGGCCAAGAATGACAGAACAGAAACTGAGGGGCTTCAGAGATAATCTGATTCCCCAAAGTTGAACTGAGAGTGAAGAGTTATTGGAAAACAATAAAAATAACACCAAATATTAAAGTATGAAAATATGAGACCCACGGAGAAATTCTCATTGGTTACACACACCACAAGGGAAATTTTCTTATTCTATTGTTCCCAAGAGAGATCACTTTGTCCTGTGCTTTGGTCCCTGTGACTCTTGGTATGAGAACTATATGTTTGGAAGGTTTGAGGATGTCTTTAGAGTGAGCTTGCTTCATCCTTGAGACACTCGGATTTTTCTGGGGACAAACACAAAAACTAAACAAAATAGAAAAGGGAATTTAAAAAAGCAGAGATTGTCTGATATGGGGGATATAATACCTCAGGGTAAGTACAGCCAAGACCAAGAAAGTTGAGTTCCCTTTTATGATCATGCTCTTTCCAGCCATTTAATCACTGGAGAAGCATTAGCTCAGAGAGAAGACCACTGACCAATATTAGCTACATTAGCAGGAGGGAAAATGCTATAATTTGGGATTTCTAAAGTTTAGTTTTGAAATTCTTATGTCCCATTTTTGAGACAGGTTTCTCTGTATAGCTTTGGAGCCTGTCTCTGTAGAACAGGCTGGGCTCAAACTCACAGAGATCCTCCTGCCTCTACCTCTCATGTAGCAGGAATCTTAAATGTTCTTTATTAATAAAATCAAACCTGAGCCAGGTATTGGGGTGAACACTGGAGGATCAGAGAACCAGAATAAGCCACAACTACCTCACCTCACCAGATCATCAGCTGGTCTTCTTTCCTTAGACTGGAGGCCTCTGAGTCCTCATCCAGAATGGGTCTCAGCTGAACTGCTGTTCAAAAGCCTGAATGTTTAACCAGGCCAAATGCTTAACCAGGCCAAATGATTCTAGTTCCTGGTCCTCACGTCTTATATATCTTTCTGCCTTCTACCATCACTCCCTGGGACTAAAGGCTTGCTTTCTGGGATTAAAGGCGTGTGTCACCATGCTTGGCTCTTTACAATGTAGCCTTGAACTCACAGAGATTCCAGATGGATTTCTGCCTCTGGAATGCTAGGATTAAAGGTGTGAGTGCCACCATTTTCTAGCCTCTGTATCTAGTGGCTGTCTGTTCTCTGACCCCAGATAAATTTATTAGGGTACACAATATTTTGGAGAACACAATACCACCACACTCTCAGGTACTGGAATTAAGGGCATGCACTCCCACCACCCAGCCCTCATGTCCTGATTTTGATAATTTTTATTTTTTTTCTTTCAGGCCCACTAAGAGATGTTACTTCAGAAAGTTTATGTTTTTAATCCACTACAAAATAATAAAAGAAAGAAAGAAAGAAACAACAACAACAACAAAAACAAAAACAATTGAAAGGACCAGAGATAAAGCTCAGCAGGTAAAGGCAACTGATGCCACGCCTGATGACACAAGTTTGATTCTCAGGGTCCATATGGTGAAAGGAAAGAACTACCTCCTCCCAATTAGGCTCTGGTTTAGCACACTGTTGCTGTGCCATACATATGTTCACACATGCGCATATATACACATGGATAAATAAATAAATGTGGTTTTAAAAACTAAATAGATATTAAAGACAATTATTTGAAAAATGGAATGTGGTTCCTTACCAGCATAAAAATAAAATGAAGTCAAATAAGTACCTATATCTCTGCAGTGTGACCTCCCTAAGTTCTGTCCTCCCCCCATCACATTGACTTTGGACCACTGGTTAATATTGAGTCTGCACACATGACATCACTGGAACAGTAGAGTGTCTCTACTGTCACGGGATTGTGCATCCTCACCTGTCTCTGAATATTCATCCATCTGTCGACTCCTTTCCTTAGCTCAATCTGTATATGGGATAAAGCTGGAACATCTCCAAAAGTAGATAACACATGGAATACATGATTGGACACATGTCTGCTAAATACTACATCCTCATCAGGTCTGGAGGGTGAGAGAGTATTAGGAAATACATATAGAAATACAGGAAGAAGATGGAGAGAGAAGTGTCTACTTATGGTCTTAAGGTAGCATTGTCTTCTAAGTGCTGAAAAGATATAGCATAGTCAGGACATGAACACAACAGCCACCTTTCTTCTACTGTCCTCTTACATTACCAAGATTAGGTTCATATTTTCCTAAAATGCCTTTGAGGATAATTTTGAGGGCTGGAATCCAAAACCTATTTAAATTAAGTTCAATTACATATTCTTATTGCTAATCTTCTGAATTCCAGTGTTTCATTTCTATCCACTTATTGGTAATTTCCACTTGAATATTTTTCATTTCCAAATAGGCCTATGCAATATAAACTCATTATCAATGACCTTGTGTGACCCACTCCATGACAAGCAAGTCTGTTTCTTCTACATAAGGACTGAGTTTTTTTGTAGCCACTGTTAAAGTGTAGAAAAGTCATAAACCAAATAGTAGAAAATAAAGTCATTGTCTTATTAGCTACAAAAGCTTTGTTTAACTTTTCTGAATCTCATGATACCAATTACAAAATGTGTTTTAAAATACAATACTCACAACATAATGTTTCCTAATGTAAAGTGTCTTATTCTAGATACAAACTATCCAGATTTTCCCTGCTATAATTTAGGACAATCTTACATATTATTTTTTTTCCATTCAGAATAGAGTATCCATTTACAACTACTCAGAGGGAGACGGTGATTCTCTCCTGAAATGTTTCCTGCTACAAGAATACCTCCATTTTGCCATTATTTTTGCTTTCTCCAAACTGTGCAACTTTTTGGAGGATTGTGAAATGGGTATGGGCATTTGTGAATGGGTTCAAACAAACTGTGCTTACAATTCACCCTTTAACATACACGATTTATTTTATGTGTATTTATTTATATTTATTTTATTACAGTAAGTTCTGAGGGGGAAATTACAAAGGATAGAAAATGCAGGAGGAAGTTACTTGATTCAAAAGAGCATTTAGGAAGAAAAGGGAATTTTAAAATAGAATAGAAACTGCATGTTGACCTTGGCAAAATTTCACTATTGGTAAAACAAAAGGGTGTCATGAGATCAAGATATGACCCAGACAACACTTCTTGGCAAATGGTATGTTTCTTCTTTTTAATACATCATCTCTGGTTCTTTCTTTCAAATAAATTCTCTCAGAGAAAGCACACATTCCAGAAAATAAAATGCTCAAGCTACAAAATGACACCTCAATTGCTTGTGCACTCAGTCATCCTTACAAGTAAAACAAAATTGATCAATAATGTTTGCTGTGGTGTGCCCTATTAAGCTGCTTTTCTTCCTATTATATCTTCATAAAGCTTTCTACTCCCCGAAGGACACGGATTGAAATAATAACACATATATATCACTGAGAAGGAGCGAACATGGTACTTATGCTAATCCTAATTTATCCCTCCAAAGTGAATAAAATAAGACCGAGAAAGCACCCGCTTCTCATTCAGGAGGCTCTTGCTTACTCTGGAACTCATCTTTCCTCAGATGCATTTGGAGGGAACCAGAGTCGTTGACTTGACATCCCAGGTGTTCAGTTTGCCCTTGGTCATTCTATTAAATTTCCCTGGTCACTCAGATTGTTCATTAATCTATATAATTCAGTTTCTTCTTCTCCCATTTCTCACCTTGTCATAGATTTCGTTGGAGACTTAGGTACGACTCTGCTTACATACCATGAAATACTTGGTAGGTAGCCCAAAGTAATTTTATTTTCTTATTTTTTTTCTCCATTTTTCCTCCTACTTTTCTTTCTGATACATGTTCCTTTACTATTTTTTAAGTAGACAATAATAACAGTAAAGATTGGTTTGCTGTTTGATTATCAAAACTATATTAAATGAGAAGAAATAAAAATGCAGTCAATCGCATCTATTTCATTATTAATTTTTACTTTTCTTCTTTCCATTGTATTTCTCATCTCTCTGCTCTATTCTTGGGAACTAAAAGCTTCTGAAGTCAATAATCAGTGACAGGGATGCAGTGAGTGCAGAGGAAATATGGAGGCATCAGTAATTAAAACACGCATGGCAGTGTTCCATCTTCCCTCTGGCATTGGATTCTCATCCCATTGACCTCACCTGACCCACTTAAAAGCTTCATAATCTCAGCTGGAACACTGTATTTATTGTGGGTTATATTTGGGACATCTATGAGGTGATATGTATTGAGAGTGGAATAATTAACAAAACAACTGTCATCTTAATGCTTTTATTCTCATGAGGGAAAAAAGAAAAAAATCTGTTAAGTATTTTGTATAAACTTATGTTAAAAATACAAAGGAAAAAAATCAAGAAAAATGGGTAGGAAGTTCAGAATGAGGCCATGGTTTCAGGTCATCAGGAAATCTCTAAAATGGTGACTGCAGTGTTTGGTTGTAGGAAGTTTATAAAAAAAATACTCAAGATCTGCTAAGATTGAAAACCCCACCCACATATGGTGCATTGGGGGAACAGGTGAATTATCTGAGGGCAGATGCCAGAGGACAGTCCTAGAGCATTGGTGATGTGTCTTCTCAAGCAGCTGTGAAACACCAATCTCTCCATTTTGTTCTTTGATAACTGCATTAGTTACTTTTCTGTTCTATGGTAAAATACCATGAACATAAGTGATTTATGAAAAAAAGAGTTTATTTTGCCTTATGGTTCCAGAAGGAAAGTCCATAATGTGTGTAGGGTATGGCACAGAAGCCAGAGTAGGAGCTGAGTGATCACAACTCCAAACACATACAGAAAGCAGAGAGGGTGAACTAGAAGTAGGAAAAGGCTATGAACAAGATATTTCTTCCAGCAAATTTTGATGTCCTAAAAGCTTCTCCAAATGGTGCCACTACCTGGAGACCCAGTGTTCAAATACATCTTGACATTTCTATCAGGACCTTGGTTGATGTTTTAATACTTTTTTATAGATATAAACTCTTTCACAGATAGGCATCTCTACCATAATGGGATTAGCTAGAAGTCCAAACTAGTACATATACTTTGCCTTTAAACCTCCAAAGTAGAATAAATTAATGATTTTGATTTATTTATGTGCTTCAGGTATTTCATTATAGTGATGCAAGACTGACTAGTACAGAAAATAATAACACAATAGAGAATGGGTTCGATATTGCACTCACACCTAGAGACACGTAGGCATCTTTGGAACTGGCTTAAGGAAAAGGACTAGAGGACTTCAGAGGAAGCTTATAATTTTGTAAGCAGAGGCTGTGGTCAATTCTAGTGATGGCTAAGAAGTCCAGATGTCTTGGGAATATAGCCATGCTGATGGGGGTCTGAGTTTAGTTGCTATGTGTTAATGTCCTAAATCTGTAGAAGAATAATCTGAGACTGACAGACGATTTGCCTGGCATACAAAACTTCAAAATACGGAGTCACTCGGGCTTTGTTATAGACACTACTTGCTATGCTTAGGCAAATTTATAGTGGTTAAAAAATAGGAGAAAACATTTCAACAAAATTTCCTGCTGACCCATAAATGAGTGAATGTACACTCACGGGTACGGATGCTCTAGGGTCTGGAGTAATTTATGTGTGACAGTTTAAGTCAGGACAGCAAGGTTCGGCTACTTTATCTCCTTTATTCTATATCAGATATGAGTATTGGCTACATCTCGTCTATCATCATGATTTACTACCATCAGCCACCAAGCAAAAGGGATCACACAAGCTTGGAGTTATACCTCCAAACTCTGAACTGAATATATATATATATATATATATATATATATATATATATATATATTTAAATCTACATGTTAAGCCCCAAAGTGCATTGTAGGGATGCAGATAGGAATCAAGTGACCTGAGAGAGCTAGGGGAGTGAACTCTGCCTGAGAGTTGTAATAATAAAAGACTAAAGGAATGCTGTGGTGTGAGGGGTAGTCAGGCTGACCAATTTGGGACATTTTGGCCTCTAGCCCCAGAGAGGATTCCAGTCGGTCCCTCAGATCCACTAAGGCAGCATGGGCTTCGATCTTGGGGCCACAATGCTTTCCATGTTTTTTTGTTTTTTTGTTTGTTACTAGGCATTGTCATTTTGTTATTAGATCATTGTCAGGGGCAGTTCCCATAACATTCCCACCTCAGTTTCCCCGAGTATGCATTGGGAATTTTATGATTCAGTTTTTATTAATTTTTTTTATATTTTGAAAAATGTCAGTTCCTGTGTCCTAAGTTTTATATTATATATAAATATCCTCTTTTCTGAGACTGATTATATCTTGACCCATAACTATATAGATCAATAAGTAAAATTGTCCCGAGTGCTGGAATTTAAGGGGAAGGGGGCTGCCCTTGGAAATGTTCAATTTAGTCTCCTGTACCTGGCATAGACATTGTCAGCAAGCTTTCCTTTGTTAGTTTCAGCCAAGCGACTGTTCCAAGCCATTTTCCCATATTTATAAACATTTTGTAAGTTATTTTTTCCCCAGTGAATCATTTTACCAGTGGGCCTGATGCACAGTGGCAGCAAATCCCATCAGCTCCATTTTATGTTTCTTAGGGGGTCTTGTGGAGTGGTTTAGCATCAGGAGTTGCACGGAAGGCCAATCAGAATTAGGATATTTTGCTGCCTCCTTAGATCCTAAGTGAGAAAACAAGGATATTCCCTTTTGAGGAGCAGGAGCAGAGGGCTCCAGAGCATATATGGGCTCTTTATCACCTGTCAGTGTCCGTTTAATCATATTCCAAATAAAAAATGCTATAGGAGGCATGTCCTTTCCTCATTTTTATATATTAGTTTTTAATATCTGTTTTTTATTGTATCTCATATTTTGACATCTAAAATTCCCTGGTCAGTATTGACCTTAATTTTTTTTTTAAAGTATATGTTTAGTAATATCAACATATGGGGTTGGTTCATTTATTTCTCAAAAGCTTTTGATTACCTGTGGTATTGTATTCCCCCAAATATTGTGCTTGCTAATAAACTTATCTGGGGTCAGAGACAGAGCAGCCACAATATTAAACATAAAGGATAGGAAGTGGTAGCACACACCTTTAATCCTAGCATTCCAGAGGCAGAAATCTATGTGTTCAAGGATACAGACAAGCATGGTGACTCATCACACCTTTAATCCCAGAAAGCAAGCCTTTAATCCCAAGGAGTGGTGGTAGAAAGCAGAAAGGTATATAAGGTGTGAGGACCAGAAACTAGAAGCATTTGGCTGGTTAAGCATTTGGCTGGCTAAGTATTTGGCCTGGTTAACCATTCAGGCTTTTGAGCATCAATTCAGCTGAGACTCATTCTTGATGAGGACTCAGAGACCTCCAGTCTGAGGAAGCAAGACCAAATAAGGATCCGGCAAGGTGAGGTAGCTGTGGCTTGTTCTGGCTCTCTAATCCTCCAGTGTTCACCCCAATACCTGGCTCAGGTTTGATTTCATTATTAAGAGTCTTCAAGATTCCTGCTACAATTACCTGTCCTTTCTAAAGCCAGTGGCTCTCCTGGCAGGATTGCATTTCCCTTAGACAGGATCCTATCCCCTTCAGTCCCAATGCATGCCATCTTTAGGTCCCACGTTGGACACCAACCTGCCATGGTCCAGTCACAATCTGAGTTCAGGTCCTGAGATGGACAAAGGGTGTCAGCATGAAGTGTCCAACCACCAGATGAATTTCACACAAATGGCCAGTCCCAAATAACTCCAGCTGCCTTTATTTATACATCAAAACAAGCATGTTTTTCCACACTAATAAGCAAGTTTTCCCCATCCTACAAGGTTAACCTCCAGCAAAAACAAATATGTCAAATATGTTTTTTTCCCAACTTTTACATCAAAACATCTTTAAGCAAAAAACAACACTTATCATTTTGCTAGTTTGGCCAAATATCGAGCCAGCTACGTCCTGTCTTTACAAAACTAAAAGGAGATTGACATAGGTACACGTTTTCAAGAATAACAATCAGGTTCAAAATATATTAACAGAAACAGGGGTGATCTGCTTCCGATCCTGTCAGCACTGAATCAGAACAGCTTCTGGGGTCTGAAGTGACAGCTGGCATCCCAGACAAGAAACCTGAGAAGCATCAGCTCCCAAAGAATTTTAGGGCAAGATATTCAAGAAAAACTGGGGTTTCCAAGAATGATCACATCTGTTCAATTCATGATTGACAAAATGACACTAAATCCTCCAAGAGAACTGCCAGTATTACCAGAGAGCAGAGAGCATGCAGGCCATGCATTTCCAGCAGTACTCTTTGCTGTCTGGAAGTCCACTGGTCCTTGCTGAGTGAGACTGTCCCTGTGGGCTTTTGCGTAATCTGGAGATCCATTGGACAAACACTCATATACTGGTCCAAAACTAGGTCACATGCCTCCCAACAATTCTTGGCCTTCAGTTGCCGTCAGGAACTCTCTAGAATAAAATTCTGGCCATGAAGTGAGGCGACTCCAAAATTATAGAGAGAAATCATAGAAAGACAAGAGGCCAAAGTGACTTTTAAGCTTCTGTACTGTTCTCATTGTTCAGCTGGGCATGACTGTAGCATGTTCTAAATCCAAGTATGTAATGTCCTAAAAATCATCTTCTTTTTTTTTAATAATAACACAGTGACCAGATAAGCTCATAGCCCACAATGAAAACACAACTAATGCTTTATCCACAGGGATATTCCATTTATTTTTTCCCCTATGAGGGAAGCCTTTATATTCAAGATAGAGTGAAGAATTCATAAAATACGATCGAAACTGTGCATGCGTTCTTAGTCTCACATGTGCACTTTATGTGTATTTGTGTGTACGTATCATATGAAAATAGCTAAGACAGAAACAAACATTTACACATAAGATGATTTTCTGTCCAAGATATTGTGTGATCATTCCAAAATTGTGTTTTCTCAAGGATAAGTTTGGTGGAATAAAAACATTCCATGAATATTCAGCTGCTCTCTTTGGATAGAAGTGGTTATGACTCAATTTCAAGAGCTTAGATCCATTGCCTCTTTTCCTGCATCTTGAAAGGCTAGCTCCCTCTTCAGAAGAGACCTTGATTTGTAGACTCTTGTGTGGCATGTTGTGAGCTTCTGCAAATGTATCAGCCAGAGAAATAGTTGCATTGTAGATATGTTTTATGCCTTTGAGCATTTTTAGAGAGTCAAATGTTTTCATTTTTGAGATATTAGACAATCATTTTTATCTGTGTTTTCTGGTAATCAATCAGATATAGCATGATTCCACAAATGTGTTTTATAATTTATAAAGTGTATGCCAGGTGTCAGATTTCTGAATATAAAATGTTTTATGAAAACACAGTAGTAGAGTTACTATACTGGCTTATAAAAGAAATTTATGGTCAATAATGCTGCATTAGTAGAATCAAAATATTAGAGATACTTTACTTGAAAACAGCAAATAAAATATTGTCCTATCCATATCTCAATCTGATGGAGTCACTTCAGGCAAGATGTTACTGCGGTTGTTTGAATTATTTATCTAGAAGGAAAATGGCAAAGAATATTAACCACACTGAAGTTTACTTGGGATGATTCAGCCAGTGACGAGTGATGTATGAAATGCTCCTCAGTGAACTGTATGTTATTTACACATTGAGGAATCTTCACAGTCACAGAAGAATTCTCACAGATGAGGTCTTTGGAAAGTCTCTGCTACTGATTTTGGAAAGAAGGATATTTAAAAATCTTCAATTTAAATGAAAATCCTGTAAATGGACAGTTGTACATACTGATGGAGACCTCAAATTATCTTTCTCACTTTCAAAACTAGGTCTTGGAGAAGGAAGTCATTAAGCCTCATGAATGCCACCCTAGCCTCGTTTTGTCTGTTGCTGACATACCCTTGTGCAGGATGGGTGGGGATGCACAGACATCTGGGGTCTCCAATCACTCTGCCTATGACTTGGCGTCTCCCAGAATGGACCATATTAACATATTCCTGGACGGCGACATTATCATATGCCTTTGTAGCATAACTTGCACGTGCTGGAAGGCAATTGTGAGAACAGATTTTTTCAACAAAGAGCATGCCAAAGAGTTGACGTGGAAAGTACTTATGCCTAATGTCTGTCATTCTCTCTCTGCCAGTTCATCTTTCCTGGACTGGCTGGCTGCCATATTGGCACCTGAAATGAAACTAGCTATGTTGCTGGATGCTGAAGGTGTGACCGCAAGTTGCACTTATCCTCCAAGCAATTACCATATGGTTTTCAATTCTGTTATGCACCTCTCTGTATGATGAGAGAATAACAGCAAAGACAATAATGCCATTTAATAATGTGTTTTATCCTTATGGCCAGTTTTATCCCCATATCTCTGTGCCTTTGAATAAACTTATCTAGGTAGACAGAAGCAAAGCAGCAATGTTCAGTCTCTTCTTCAGAGTGGATGCCTATTATGGATAAAGCAATTCTAAAGCAAGCTTGATGAGAGAATGAAGTAGATTAGCATATTGAAGCAGGATTAGGGAGAAATTTAAGGAAAATAAATTATCGATTGGAGCATGCTGCCACACAAAGCTGTTCCTACATGCTTCCTTCTACTTCAATTATCATTCCTTATGAGTATTCTGTTATTCACAGGAGAAAACAGAAAAACAATGTGTTCTGGTGATATCCTGCTCTCAGAAATGTTTCTTGGTTTTTTCGAGACAGGGTTTCTCTGTGTAGTTTTGGTACCTGTCCTGAATCTCGCTCTGTAGACCAGGCTGGCCTTGAACTCAGAGAGTTCCGCCTGGCTCTGCCTCCGGACTGCTGGAATTAAAGGTGTGTACCACCACCGCCTGGCCAGAAATGTTTCCTGAGCTTCTCGCTAAAATTGGTTGAAATTCCAACACTGTTGGTTTTATAAAACAGACCACAGGTTTGGTTTGATTTTCTTTTACAAATGGAAAATGAGAAGAAAATTGTAGCAAAACTTAAAGAAATTGAGTTAAATTTGAGGCACTATTCAAAGTTGCCTTTAGACACAAAAGTAAATGACATCAATGTGCAAAATTCTCAAGATTGTTTAGGCTTCGGTGCCTCTTCTTCATGATGGACCATGGAAAGAAGTAAAGATCTGCTACCACATGAGAGGAGCTTCATGAATGAAAACAATAACATGTGGGTATCTGTGATATCTTCTTGCCATCCCTTTTATAAGGGCATGAGAATTGAACTTTCTCTGTGTCATTGTTTCATGAGAACTGACAATGTAGTAAGGATACCGACTCATAAGGCTAACACTGAAAATGAGGACAAGTGGACATACACAGCACATTTGTACTGTATGAACCTGGAACAAAGTAATTCCAAATTCCCTTTAAGGTTCAAGGCAGATCACATGGAAGAAGGAGAATCTAATTGGAAATCTAAAAGCAAATCATGACTTTAATATGAGTCATGGACTCAGAGCAGCTCAAAGAAAGGACTCTGTTTGAGGAAAGTCTAGGAATGCAAATTCCTAGGACGTTGTTTGAAGCAATGAATGGAAAGAGTTTAAAGAAAAACATAACTTAGGTGTACAGCAAGACATCTCAGGAGGTAAATCTGTGTGTCACCCAACGCTGGTAACATAAGTTTATTCTCAGGACCCAAGTGGCAGAAAGAGAAAACCAACTCCAACAAATTGTCTTCTGACTTGCAAGTGCGTACCATGACATGAGCACTCACACACACACACACACACACACACACACACACACACACACACACACACAATTTTGAATAATACATTTTTTTAAATTAAAAGGAAGATCCAACTGTAGAAAAATGAATGATATTTTCATTGCAGAGAATTATTAAGAAGATCTATAGACTTCCTTGTGTGGCTATGTAGAAATAATATAATCATCGATCATATATCTATATATATTGGGCATAGGAAGAGCTTTAGCTGCAATTCTATCTCTTAAACATGAAAAAATGATGTCTAAAAATTAAAGGTCTCAAAAAAAGTTATGCACATAGTTAGCAGCAGCTACACCAGGCCATAAACCCCTATGAATTATCCCACCTGTAGAGGAACTTCTTCCATGCAACATGAGGGCTCTGCTAAGCCTCATCCAAGCTTGCATTTCTGATCTCTTTTTCCCTAGAGGTCATGCTGAAGTTTCATGATTCCTGAGCTCCCGAGTCTCTTTTTCAACCATCAAGACATTATAAATGCTCTTCTTCCAGGAAGTTCTTCCTGTGTGTGGATGAATGCTGTCATATATCACTGGAAGCAACAAGATGCTTTGGAAGGAGAGGTCTCATCTTGCCTGCACAGTCTGGGGGTAGGAGAGGGTGGAAGAACCGGGAGCGAGGTAATACATGGACGTGACCGTGATATTCTTATTTACATAGGTAGTTATAATTTATAGCCTGCTTACTTCCTGAGAGGACTTGATTCAGCTAGCTAGAAGTTAAAATACTTGGGAAAATCCCATTTTGAAGTTCTTTGATGTGAAAATTATGCTGCACAAGTTGGCACACCGAGAATTTCTCGTCTGATTTCTGTCTCCATGTCTGATCCATTTCAGCAGTGCAACTGCTTGATGATTTTTTTTTTTTTTTAAGAAAATTTAACCGAACAACTGTCTTAGAAATGCTTTGATTTTTGTTTGGGTTTGTGCTCAGGGCAAAGACTTTAGCTCTGGTTTCCCATCTGCAATCGTAGATTCACTTTTAATAAAATGCAAAAGGAAATCAATGTCCAGTGTCTTTGCTGAAAAATTAAATAAAAATAAATACTCCAGATGATTGAAGCAACTCAATTTCTGTAAAGAGACCTTATCAAAGCACCAGGTATGATAAACCTGAGGTGTCTAGTTAGGAAAGGGCCATAGGCCAGTAACTAGGAAACTGGGGATATTAATCTTCTCTATTGCCGGTTTGAATATTTTGTGCATGAGGTAAGAGATGTTTTCTTGTAAACACATCTCTGCCTGCTGCTTACTTAATGATGCCTTAAAACTTACCCTACCCATTTCTCTACCCTCTCTCTATTCTTTTAGGTTAAGAATATGGAAGGATCTCTCTTATATAATACATTGTCCTAGTGATAGCATTTATATAGTAACTTATAATGAGGCAAATTAAAACCTGAGTTGTATCTGTTTGAAATTCTGCAACAACTTAGTTACTCAAATTAATATACAGGTTTTTCTGCACCCTCTTTGGTAGGGCTTTAAGCAAGGAGCCATTCAATAATAACAATATGTCAGGTTTGCTCCTAAAAAGAGAAACCAGATAGGGAGGGCTTTAGCAGTCTGTCCTCACACATTCACAAAGAAAAGGAATGACACCATTGATGATTGAAGACTTAGAGAACGTAGAAGTGGAAGAACTTATTAAAGAAAAATGACAGCCACTGTGCACTGCTGGGGAGGAGGTGATCAGAGCTAGGACCTGAAGAAGAGAGACCAGAGATTGTGGGGCCATGAAACCAGTAACTGGGGCAAAATATGAACACATCCAGTGATCCCCAGGCTTCTGATTTAAAGATTTTTTAATATAAAATTGTAGGCGAATTTCTGAACAGTCTTATTAAGTAAGAAACACAGAGCCAAATACAGGGGTAATAGTTGAAGAGATCAGAGAAATAGCGAAATACCTTAGCTTACCACCATGCCATAGCTTCCCAAGAGAGAGACTTCTTCCTCCCTAACCTGTGCTTTTTTTAATTTTTATTTTTTTAATATTTTTTTTTTGTTTTGTTTTTTCGAGACAGGGATTCTCTGTGTAACTTTGTGCCTTTCTTGGATCTTGCACTGTAGACCAGGCTGGCCTCGAACTCACAGAGATCGCCTGCCTCTGCCTCCCGAGTGCTGGGATTAAAGGTGTGTGCCACCACCACTCGGCCTAACCTGTGCTTTTATTGCCTTCCTGTTCTGCCTTCTCATTGGCTCTAAACCCAAACACATCACTTCCTGGTCACTGCCTGTCTATACAGACCTGCAGGTCTCCATGGTTGGTACTGGGATTAAAGGCTCGTGTCATCACGCTTGGTTGTGTCCTTGACCACATAGAGACTCTGCCTGCCATGTGATTGGATTAAGGGCGAGTGCTACCACTGCCTGGCTTCTGTTTTATGGCTCGCTATGACCTCTGACAGTTGCCTCCAGGCAAACTTTATTTATTAACATACACATAAAATATCACCACATGAAATATTTTCAAAGTCCCTGCTTAACTCAGGCAGATATTTTGTGCTGGGACAGGACATGGGTTTTAATTTTCTTCCAAGAGTCCAGGTCACATTTCCAAAATGAGTTCCTGCTGAAGAGAAAGTGTGATTCTACATACTCATTCATTCCATGGTTGACTCTAAAACAGCTGATGTAATCATACCTTTTCCTTTTCCAGCGTCTTACGAGAATTCTCAAAGAGTTTGTGGGAAGTGCTGAGAAAAAAAAAAAAGCTAGGTTGACTTCAATTGGCAAGAATAGGGAGGACGGGAAGTTTAGCTGAAGAGAAAGAAGGGTGTAGATGGTGAGGATACATCAGATGGAAAAAGAAGAGGATACTTAATCCCAGTTGTCTGTGAAACGCCCACAGTGGTTTTATACCGAGACTGACAATATAAAACTCAGCATTAGTGAAAGTCCTTTTATTTGTCCATTGCCAAATCACAGCACAGTTTTTAATAGCTTCAGGAAGGGTCACATCCAGCAATCATAAAGTTTGAGACCTAAATGTTGATTACCACACCACCTCATAATGGCAAAATTTAGTTGCAATATTTAGCACACTACATTTATTATCTTTTTTAGTATGGCCTATGCTCTCACTGTTCTTTAGATTTGTTTCCTCTAAGTTTTACCAGCCTAAGGGAAATGATCACGTAACAGTTATTTGGTGTGAAATTGACATATTTCTAGCTTGTTTCATTGTATATCATTCACGTCCCCTCCCCCAGGATCTCGAATTTTAACCCAGGTGTCCATTGACCTCTTGGGTTCAGGAGACCCTTCTATCTCAGTTTTCCACCTAACTAGGACTATAGTTACCATTACAATACCAGTTCTGACCTGTACCTCATCTGTCCTCCATGAAGAATGGAGGATTAGAAAACAAAACAAAAAACAAAAAACAAAACAAAAAAAAAAACTGCCCTAATTTCAGTTCTTAAATTATCCTTATTCCCAGAGTTAAAATGTTTACTCCAGAGAAAGACAGTATCATTTAGCAATGTCCATAGCAATAACTGACTTATTCTCAGGCTGGGAAAACAGTAATATTAATATAGAAAAATTCAATTATTGATCCCTTTACCACATCATAGACTTTTCAAACCTAGACTTCAATACTTACATTAGCTGTTGCCTGATCTTTATCAACCATAGCTTCAACCAGATGGCCTATACCTCGCATTGTTTGCTAAATAATAATGGTGAGAGTCACCATGCTAGAGTACTTCCTATGTGAAAAGCCATACTATGAGTATTCTAAACAAACTAACTAATGAGATCCTTGAAGTAATCTTAAGAGGCAGACACTATCAGTGCCCACATTTTACCAATGAAGAAATATGCCAAGATGGGCTGTTTTTCCAAAGTATATAGTCATATAGCCATGGCAGATCCAGGATTTAGACTAGCTTTGTGGCGTTATCAACAGAAAAACACAGGATGCAGTACTAGACTCCCAGCCTCAGCAACCTGAAGAGTTCACATTGACTTTTAGTACCCTGACGCAGGTCAAGTCATGGTTCTTGGCGTCGGCACTAAAAATTCAAGAAATGTCGAGTTCTGTGAAGCAGATTTGATGATTTTATTAAAACTACTTTAATATAAGCTTAAGGATGAACATTAGAAGAAAAATAGGCACTCTGAAGAAAGTAAGTCACACTTATATGGGGTAGAT
Source organism: Peromyscus maniculatus bairdii (assembly GCF_049852395.1). Taxonomy (NCBI): domain Eukaryota; kingdom Metazoa; phylum Chordata; class Mammalia; order Rodentia; family Cricetidae; genus Peromyscus; species Peromyscus maniculatus. The sequence continues at coordinate 19,529,811 of NC_134870.1, read as the reverse complement.
ACTTCCCAAAGAAGAGCTGTGAAAATAAGACACACCCAAGTGTGGGTAGGAATTCCTTGAAGAAGAGTAAGCTGTTACTCGTCTAATCATTTTGGTAGCTCCCAGGTTATATCTCAAAAGACTACTTAAAAAAACCTTTCTTGGGGCTGGAGAGATGGCTCAGCAGTTAAGAGCACTGGCTGTTCTTCCAAAGGTCCTGAGTTCAATTCCCAGCAACCACATGGTGGCGAACAACCATCTGTATGAGATCTGGTGCCCTCTTCTGGCCTGCATGCATACATGCAGGCAGAACACTGTATACATAAATAAATAAATAAATAAATAAATCTTAAAACAAAACAAAACAAACAAAAAAAACCTTTCTTTTATTCCTTCTCCTCCCTTTTGATAAGAGATACATGAGATAGCTCTGGAGATGTCTCTATGGAATTCTAATCTGATAAGGCCAAACACAAAGCCACTTAGACTACAAAAGGGTTTGGTAACTGTTCTTTTCCTACAAGTGAGGTTTGTAGTGAGGTTCTTAGGAAATTTCATGGCTGGGCAGGGAGAACTTCTTTTTTTCTTTTTTCTTTTTTTGGTTTTTCAAGACAGGGTTTCTCTGTGTAGCTTTGCGCCTTTCCTGGAACTCACTTGGTAGCCCAGGCTGGCCTTGAACTCACAGAGATCCACCTGCCTCTGCCTCCCGAGTGCTGGGATTAAAGGCGTGTGCCACCACCACCCGGCTGAGAAGTTCTTAATCTATTGTTAATGTGCTAGAATGCTTGCTCCCATTGTTGGTGAAGGCTTTAATCAGATGCCTGGGGCAAGGGGCTTCTTTTCTTTCTCATGTTGTCAAAATTCTCCCTGCCTTGGTCACGTGCCTCAGCTTCTGACTGGGCAGTATGATTTAATGTGCCCCATTGTTAATGAACTTTTCAAGGTTGGGACCATCACCACTGCTATTCTGAGAGGACAGACATTCATTCAGTCTGATATATGCTCAGGGGTTAAAGGCAATGTTGGTTATGGTTCCATCTCCTCTTCCCAAATAGCCATTTCTCCTTTCTTTAAATTTTAACAATTGCCTCTTAGAGACCATTCTTATTAGACTCCAGAGTTGGTAAGAACACATTTATGAAATTTTCTTTTTTGAAATTAACTAGCATACAAGTAGTCAGTTGGGGGCCTCCATCCCTATATCAGTAATGGGGACAAAATATTAGAAAGGGTGGAGTTCTGGATCTCATAACTGGTCCATGTTATGTATGCTCAGAGCTATACCTATCATTATATCATTGTGGTCATCCTTGTCATCATCATCTTCATCATCACACTAGTATTATTGTTGTAGCATTCTGCCCACACTGCCTTAAGTACTTTGATACTATATATTTCAAGAACTTTCACTCCAAGAAACATTCCAGTAAAAAGCCTAAAAAATGCAAAAACCCCCAAACCTAACAACAGTTATTAAATATAAACCAAACACCATAATTAACATTGTTTTTCCTCAGCATATCCCCAAATATTTATTCATAAAATGAGGATCCCAGTCAGAGATGAAGATGCTTTCATTGTGTTCATTGGGAGGTTTTTGTAGCACAGTGAAGTATAGCCTTGCAGTCTAATGAGTAAAATTATAGAGTCCTGTGCTAAGAGTCAATTGCTAAGCCTGAGAAACAATTTTTTAACTGAGAAAATCAAAAGCAAATCTTTCTCTATATTCTAAATATGGGCAGAAGTCAACTTTCAGTAATCCTTCAGAAGCAGGCATTAGAAGCTGTTTATATGAACTCCTTTTAGCAGACAAGAAACTTACTTTGTAGGGTAGATGTTTCAGCCATGACACACTCCTTACTAAAGAAAGACTTTCAAGCTAGAGCCAGGAAGAGCTGTGTAAAGATCTTTCAAATCCTCATTACAGTGCAAAGCTTTTGTTTCTTTAATCTCTCATTATTTGATTGATTTATCACAAATATTTTTTATCTGTGTAGAAATTTAGGATAATGAAGGTGTTAAGAAACTGTACTGGTTTTGGGAACCCACCTGATGTCATTATTTGGGGTCTACAAATCTAGAAATTGCATTAGTCACATTACTATCAAATTAAATTTGTCAGAGTTTGAGGTATGAACAATCTTTCCTGTCCTTGTCTTGTTCTTTTTATTCTTTCAAGTGAAGTAGGCTAGTAGTTAGCGCTCCATTTTGTGAGGAGGGTGTCCATGTGTAGATACAAGGCTGGAAAAAAGTGTCTCAAAAAAAGGGGAAAAGAAGAAATGGAATGGATAAGTATAAGATATTATGGTAGATTATTGTATATACTAGTAAACAAATTTAGTAAAATAGCAGCCTTAGATAATTTGCACTGTAATTTGCACTGTTATGTATTCTTATATGTTGATACATATAATCATACATATAATGTAAACTATTTTTATATTCCTATTTAAGATAATTTGTATATTGATACAAATACAGAACTATATTTGTTATAATGTACATATATTTCTACTCTTATTTGAAATGTTTGTATATTGATACAAATGTAAATTTATATCTGTCATACTTTATATATGTTCTACTTCTGTTTAGGATATTCCATATATTGATATATATTTAAGATTGTTGTCATATTGCATATTGCACTATACATTCCTACCTCTGTTATAAATATCTTGTGTATTGTCACGATTTTAAAGTCATCGTCCTTTACCGTACATTTGCTTATCGACTGTTTACCTTGTTTACATGAAGCCTTAGACCTTAGGTTATTTAGGTAGATAAGATTTATAGATTTATAGTCACCTATGCTTGTCATCTCTATAGTTATGTTAGTTAGGTTATCCAGATGTATAGATACATAGGTCAGATGGACAGGTAATCTTCAAATACTTCATAGACCTAGAGAATATGACATTTAAATAACTTAGAATTCTGTTGACATGAGACACAATTGCTCCTGGCAGCACCAGTTTGATCCTGAGAGAACACTGGGCTTCTAAGACATTTCCATTTGGAAGTTTGTCTTTTTGGCACAAAATGGCCTATTGGGCAAAGAACTGCCCTTGCCTCAACTGCTGACAATACGAATGCTATCCTTCTGGACAAGTGGGACACAAGGAAAAGTGATTTCTGAACTCTGCCAAGACAGTGTAAGATGGTCTTTCAGAATTCCTGCTTCTGAAAATGGTCTGTCAGATACTCTAAGCCTGTAGCCAATTTGAATGCACCAACGATGCTGAGAAACATTAGGTAACTGTCCAGGCTGCCAGCTGTCTCTGTCTGCTCTTACAAGATTCCCGAAAGTTGCTTGCATACATCTTCCTTTTTCAGGTACCATTATATTCCTTCTCAGGTCTTTGATGGGATTGAAGACTAGCAGTTATAGTTACAACTTAGTATATATATATAATATCTTAGATAGAACATACTAAGTATTAGATTCAGGTTCTTTAGGATAGGACACCTTTTGGAATGATCTTTGTAACACGCCATTTACCTACGCTCTAGACTTCTCTGGATTTTAGTAGTGTTTCTTGCTTAATATTGTTCGCATTGGTTGTAGTTCCATCTTGTCTAGGTCATTATCCCTCATTACTCTTTGACAATATTTGATAACCATTCCTTTGTATATAGTCTTGTATTAGGTTAGAACCTTCTTATTTAGACAAAAGGGGAGATGTAGTAGGTAGCCATTCCAGCTTTGATCTGGAAGTTCCAACTCCCATTGAGGCTTAGGTAACTGTCACACCTACAAGGTGGGGCCAAGAGAGGACCCTGAAGACCAGAGATCCATATGGGCCGGATCTCTTGGTTACTGGACCCTGGATGCTGGAGGTAGACCGAGCAGAGTTCTCCAGAGAACACCGCCCAGACTGTGCCACACCTTTCCCAGACCCTGTTACCTATCCCTTCACTTGTAAGTTACCCCACAAAATAAACCTCCCTTTTAACCATGTGGAGTGGCCTTAATAATTTCACCAATAGTGTAACATTCATAGTTTAGCATTTTCAGAGAGTTATATTTGGTAATTACAGATGCATTTGAACGACATTTGGAACAAATAGAGTTAAATAAATCACAGTAACAGAACAAAGCAAAACTACTGAGTAATCATAAAATGTAAACAGTTTGTAAGGCATATGTCTGAACTTACAGAGTCATAGTACTTCCACATGCAGAACAGCTAGATTCTGCTAGACTGGCTGGCCAGTCAGCTCCAGTGATCTTCCTGCCTCTATGTCCCCAGAACTAGGGTCACACAGGTACATGACACATGGCCAGCTTTTGTTTTATTTAATGCTGAGCTTTCCAGCACAGGTGCTTGGGATCTGAACTCAGGCTTTCATGTTTTTTATGGCAAGCACTTTACCACCTAAGATAGTCATGTAGCCCCAGGGATTGTAGCTGTCTCAGGAATTATTAGTCATGCACCCATCTTAAAGTTAGACTGAGAATGTAACCTATCATGAGCAAAGGATCAGTTTAGAATGCTTTGTAGTCTGACAAAATAATAAAACTTAAAAGAAGGAAAAACAAAAGCAAAAACCAAGATGCAGAGGGAGGAAGGAGAAGCACAGTAAGTCAAATTCATAGTAGACACCTCTGTGTCATTTCACTTAGAACATGAAATGTCAACTCCTGATGCCCAGAGACACCAGGCACCTCATACATTCCCAGTTCTCACACCAGGCTGGCTAGTGAAAAAGGCAATTTTACACTGGTTAGCTGTTGCCTGTCATAAGAAAACAGTCACCAAAGCTGCTCTCTTGGATTTGAAAAGTAAAGAGCTGAAGAACAATTGTGTAGGTAATCAAAAGCTGCTTTGCTCAGGCTCCACCCACTGTCCTATGCCTGTGTTGGGTCTCATTTCTCAGCTTTCTTCTTTCTCCTATATTAATTACATTTGGATGTTGTTTTGAGTCCTTGCTTTTCAACCACTTGCATACTTAAATCTAGTTAGTCTAGAAACTTTACTGCAAGGTGTGTGTGTGTGTGCGCACGTGTGTGCGCACGTGTGTGTGTGTGTGTGTGTGTGTGTGTGTATTTGTATACATTGTGTGAATGTGTTTGTATGTGAGTTCATGTGCTTATATGTGTGTGTTTACATGTGTCTGTGTGTGTATGGCTGTCCCTATATGTTTATGAATATGTGTATATTCACACACACACACTTGTATTGGCACACGTGCCAATGGATGGCAAAAGTTAATGTTAGTGCCTTTCTTAATTGCTCTTCACCTTATATTTTGAGTTGTTGTCTTTTCCTGAGCCATAGGTTTTGGTAGACTGACTGGCCAGCAATCCCAAGGGACCTTTCCATCTCTGCCTGCCCAGGACACACATTACAGTTCTTCACGATGTTTCTCAGCCTTGGTATGATCTCAGGTCAGCCTTTCATTGGCTAAGCCTTCTCTTCAGTCCCTTTCAATTTGTTAACATACAACTATTTTTTCATTTTACCAGACCCTGAAAATTTTATACCCAGTTTTATAGGGGCAGGGGGTTGCTTAAGGTTTAAGAAAAGGTGACCTCAGTATTGAAGTCATGCTAGATTTCAAATTACAACTTTAAAACAATGCAATATAGTTTTGAAATACCTACCAAACCCTCCAAGGCTCAGCAACTCAGGTCTGTGAAGGTAAAGAACCTTCTGGGTTCATTGCCCTATTGTCTTCTGGTTCTTCTGACACAGAGATAGCAAATACACACACACACACACACACACACACACACACACACACACACACACACACCATTAACAACAACAATACGTCTTAAAAATACAAAAAAAAAAAAAAAACCCACAATGTCTAGAAAGCCTCCAAATCTCCTGAGGGAAATAGACATTCATATTCAGGAAGCACAAACACCTGAACAGGATGCATCTCTCAGTGTCTACGGAGAAACCCAGTGTAGTAAGATGGTCAAAATCAGTCAAGCAAGCAGAACTTTGACCTGTTATGTGCAGGTAAACAGTAAAATCACACCCCCTTCAGACTACCTGTGAATTTCTCAGCAACCATTTTGATCACCGTGCAAAAATGGGTTTAAATATTCAATTTGCTAAGTAAGACAAAGGTACCAAACAATAATAATTCATTTTTCAAAATCCTCTGAGTGGGATATGGTTGGGCATGCCAAGCAGGATATTGTGGGGCATGCCTGTCATGCCAACACTTGAGAGGAGTCCAAAGCCATCTTCAGCTACAAAGAGAGAAGCAGGCACCCTGAGGTCTGTGGCAACTTGTCTTAGAAAAAAAGCTTAATAATGGAAGAAAAACTCTTTAAAGATACAAGTGAAGAAGTTTTTCACCACTAAACATGCCTTATAAGAAATAAATGTATGAAATACTTCAGACTGAACTAAAAAGCAACACAAAAATTTTTGTTCTATTGTCAAAGTGATACGAAAATGACACTTAATATTAGCATATATATATCAATAGGAAGTGGTAAGAATGAGTACAATCACAAACATTCACTGTAGGGAGTACACAATACAGAAAGCAAAAAGATCTGATCAGTCACATGAAGTATGTATGGTGGGAGAGGATAGATTGCTGAGATACTCCAAGCTTCCAGAAATATGTTATTAGCAAATTACAATAAAATTCTAGAACTATATGAGGTAGAAAACAAACCTCGCTGTAAATATACAATGTATAATAAACAGAGAAAATGATAGCAAGAATAAAAATGTACTGTTATGAACAAAAAACTCCCTTAAAATTTATTTATGAGATGCATTGGTACAATAGAAGATGGGATCAAAAAATAAAAGAAATCTTTAATAATGAGTCTATATTTAAACTTCCTCGATCTGAAAAAAAGAAAACTCTAATAGACATTTAGCAAATGAAATAATAATTAGAGCAAATTTACATGCAACAGATGATGAAATTAAAATGCAATTCTTTTTTTAAAGAAAAGACATGCAAATATTCAGGTGTACTAAGGGAAAAAGATGAAGGACTCAAGCAAATAAGGAACACATGGAAAAGGGACATTGTAATGATTCCACACAAGTAAAAAATAAAAAACATCATAATGGGCAATTATAAACACATATATTTCAACAAATTGAACAACTAAAAAAATAGATAAATAACTGACTCATAAAACCTACTAAAACTAAATGAGAGTACTTAGCACGAGCAAATGAATAATAAGAAGGAAGAGGAGAAGGTTGCTTACAAGCATATCCCTCACAACAAAATGTATCTGATGACAAAGAGCCCAGAAGAGGCTATGGCTCCAAAGGTTGGCTCTCAATAATCTTGTGCTGTTTTCTTGCTCAGGTTTGTTCTTCCAAGGATTATCAACTTTTGTGGTGGAACTTTCTCCCAGAGTCTTTGCTTCTGCCCAGTAAGAGAACATGCCATCATCACCATTGTTTAGGCAGTGAAGTCCATGTGGAAAAGTCAAGACATTTAATATTACAACATGAGGTCAAAATGAAGAAGAAAGCCAGCAATTTCTTACAAAGTCACCATGTAGATTTCTCACAGGAAACATTTCTTTAAAATGTATCTGACACTTGACAGTGCCCTAACATGAAGGACCTTTCTGTCATCTACTTTAACCCAACTAGGAGTCACGGCTTAGTCAAAGCATCCATTCCCTGGATGCAGATAACATGGAGTACAGAAGATTCATAGGAGCCCTTGAAGTTAATTAGTCTTGAGAAAAGGAGGCCATCAAACAATGGAACAAAGAAAGTAAAAGAAAAAAAAAAGACTCCAATCCAAAATGTTTGTTTATATTGAGATACATCCACTCAAAAAGCTAAAGGACAAATTGAACATGCTGAAGAATTATAGAAGATACAAGAATGCATAAATTTAATACCTAGGAGTAAAAATTAACATCCTTGATATTTCAAAAAATCCACAATGAGGGCGAATACACAACAAATTGGATGAAGTAGAAGGGAATAATTAAAATAATTATAAATGTAAGATCAAGCAGAGTAACTATCAAAATAAAGTGAAATTTCTTTAACAGACATGGCATGGCATATGATCTTAGATATAGACAATTTCCTAAATATAAGATAAAAAGTAATCCCTGTAATGGAAGCACAGATAGACAGGAGACAGAACTAAACAGTCTAAAACTAGAAAGCAATAAAGATGGCATTGTATGGAGAAATGCTCAAACTAATCAATGGTGAAAGACAGGGTATCTGTGTAGAGACATAGAATTAAACAAAGTCTAGGAAAAATGCTGGGTATTATTAGGGTGGGGTCATGCACTGTGCTTTTCTTCTGGTCAGTTTTTCTTTAGACATTTCCTGATTACATCAATTTTGAGATAGCCTCATAGCTGTTAGAGATAAACTGTTAGGAGTTTTATATAATTTGGAGGTATGTAGTGAATATTCACAGTTGGTCTTGGGAGTTTGAAAAGCTTTCAAGGGCTGTCTACACCAACTGTTTTGGGTATACTCTATGGAGAACTGTGACAGCTATGTATTTACAAAGCCAGACACACATGTGATTATACAATGAGAGACCATCACCACCAGCAGGCTATACTACCCACAAACTTAAAACCTACACTCATATGTAAATAGTAGGTATTTTACCAACAAAACTTTATACTTTAATTTTAGATTGATTGTGTTTTGAGGAAATGGTAATGACAAAGAAATCAAACTTCATACAATATGTTTGAGGAAAGACAAATATATGTCTGAAATGAGCAAAAGAACGTCTCCCTTCAAGAATTTATAGGGAATATTTATCATCTCCTATGCTCTTGGTTTCATTGTAATATAGGCCACTGCTTGTGTCAATTTGTCCCCTGCGAAACTCTGATGGTTAATGATGTATCATGCCAGACACTTCCAAAATTTTCGAAAACCCTGACCCACTCCTGCGTCATAAGACAGCGACTCATTAAGCAGTTTAAGAGAGAAAGAACTTCTAATTAGGTGGTTTGATAAAACTTCTAATTCATGAAGGATTATGTAAGCTTTATGCTCTGCAGTGATTTCTACTACTAAGTGAATCCACCAAGATTAGCTCTCTCTGATAGCCTAATAAATAAATGCATGAATCAGAGGAGCTGTGTGTAGAAGCCTTTCTCCTCGTATCCATTCTTCTAATTCATTTTACCAAATGTGGCATGGATGTGCATGCAATTTTTAAAAAGCTTGATGTATGCTCATTTGTCTTCCTTTGATTTTGTCTTCTGACCACAATACATGTTTCCTTTGTGGTCCATTTCTGAATTTCAAACGTCCTGATTAGATTGATTGGTTTGTTTGCTTGTTGAAGTTTAATATACTATTTATTTCATGTTTATGAAAGTGACATGTCTTTATAGAGAATTTGGAGTGTATTTGGAATAGGCTGTTTTAGTTACTTTTCTGTTGCTGTGATAAAACACCATGACCAGGGCAATGTACAGAAGGAAGAGTTCGTTAGGAGTTTACAGTTCCAGCAGGGTAAATGCCACCATGGTGGGAAAACCCAAAAACAAGGAGCAGACATGGCAGTCAGAACAGGAAGCTGAGGGTTCACAACTTGAACTGAGAGCTGGAAGCAGGAAGAGCAAACAGGAAGTGGAGCAAAGCTGTTAGCCTAAAAGTGACCCACAGTGACATACTTCCTTCAGCACGGCTGCAATACATAAAGCTCCCCAAGCAGCACTATCAACCGGGAACTAAGTGTTCAAATACGGGATGTTATAGTGTACAGTTCTCACACAAACCACTACAGAGGCACAGACTCTGTAATTGTGAAAGAGAGTCAGCCAGGTGTTTATTTTATGTAATTCATCTAGTCTTGTCTTTCAGTAGAAACTCCATCCTGGCCCTCATTCTGACTGAGAAAAAACAACGTATAGCAAACCCTGTATGTTATCCCACTGATGCGTTCAAAGATTTGTAACTTCATTTTCAATGATCCATCTTTCTGAATTTTCTTCCCTGACACATGTAGCTGCCCCAAACTTTTCATGTCCTTGTTTTGCTCTTTCTGCTGAGGATTAAGCCAGGGTCTATACCATAGAAAGTCACTTTCACCATTGAAAAACATCCTAGTGTGATTGATCTTATCCCAACACCTGAAACTTTATGTCATGTGTTTGACCAGCTTTTTCACATCACACACAAGTGTGTGGAACCCTGTAATGTCGTTTCACAGTTAGAAGTCAGTCTCTGTTTCCATTATTTCAACCTTTCCAAACTGCCCTTAGCCATTTGCTTACACAGAAAAATTTTACCCTCTTCTTCCCTGTTTTCAAAATAACCCTCACCAGTCTGTGATTAAAGTCTCAATACAGCAAATAATTAAAAGTGGACAGCATTTTGGTATTGTTTTTAACTCTTATTTTATTGTTGTTTTAATCATGTGTATGTGTCTGTGTGGAGATACGGCATATGAGTATAGTTGCCTGAGAAGGTCAGAAGAGAACATTAGATCTCCTAGAGCTGATGTTACATATGGGTGGCTGTGAGCTGCCTGATGTGGGTGCTATGAACTGAGCTAAAGTCCCCCAAAAGAGAAGCCTGATCCCTTAGGTGCGGAGCCATCTCCCCTGACCTTCAGTATTGTTTTACTTTAATGTAGAAAATATTTATATTCCTCTTTCAAGTTAATATTTTGGGGGATAATTTCTGTTTCATTCCCTGTGTCTTCCCTAGTTATGATTTTAGTATGTTTCCAAATTCATTTTCAATTGAATAGTTCAAATTTATATAATTTAAAAAAGTTTTTCCAAATTTTCTTCAAGAAACTACTACAGTATTTCTATCAGTGGATATCAGTGGCTAAATATGAAAGCACATATTTCTTCTTCCTTAAATAAGGTTAGCATTTTTATTTTTAAAAGATTTCTTTGTAGAAAAGTAATTATATCACCTAAAATGTGCCAACTTTTTTCTTTCTTCAATAACATTTGCCCAAATTTTCTTTCTGATATTCTTTATATATCTGTCAGAATTTGCAAAACTAAAAAAAAAAAAAGGCTAGCAAACAAATGTTTTGACATTATGCTTTGTTACTTCATGCAATTGGCCCTAAAAATGTGTAAGTTCTTACATAATGCCTGTCAGACTGAAGTAATGTTTATGAATGTTATTATAGAATTAATTACAAGGGGACGCTGGGTTCAAAATTTCTCAAGCTTTTGGTGAATCTATAAGGTTCGGGGTAAATGGGGGGGTGTGGACAGTGAGTCAGGGGATGGCACATGCATGTTGGCTTTCATAGAAGGACGTTGTGGTCATATTTAAATTTTTCTTTGTAGAAATGGTAGTTACCAGAAGGAATGTTGGTAACTACAATTGCTAGACAAACAAGGAAAGTCTTCTAAAACTACACAAAGTTGAGTGATAAAACATAAATATTTATGATTAAAACTTAGCAGAGGGGCCAGATGTTACACTAAATATCATAGCTATCTTCCATATTTGAAAATGGAACTGATGTTTATTATTCATCATGTCTCCTATAGAAGTCTGATTCATTCTGACTCTCTCTCTATTTGTCTCTATTTCTCTGTGTGTGTCTCTCTGTCTCTGTGTATTTCTCTGACACACCACACACACACACACACACACACACACACACACACACACACACACACCGCTCTGCTTCTCTGTGATATATTCAGTTTTCCTTCAACAAAAATCTGAGTCAAGAAAAACTTCTACAAGGTAACTAGCAAACAAACCTGTATTGTTTTGTTCCTTTAATTACTATTCTCAGTGCTAGACAAGTTTCATGCCTCTGTCTTGCACTAACCCTAACCGAAATACAAATGATGTAATGGAAACCTGTAGAAGAAATATGCACCAAGGAGATTCAAGACTTCTTGTGTACAGTATAACATCAGCAGTGGAATGAAATGAATGACCTGTCTCCTTTTTCATCACCATTGTAACTTCAGAACATCATTATCATAAAGAATGCAAGAGTGTGTGAGAAGTTCCTGTCACATCAGATGAAAGCAATAGATCTTTATCTTCCCACTACCCCCTAAATTCCCAGATCACTTTTAGCCTGATGTATTCATTCATTCATGCTTAGGAATGAACTTATTTTGTTTAGTAAATTCAAGACACTAGCTACTAAAAAAAAATCTGAAAGTATGAAGTAAACCCACATTTTTCTGTCATAGATTAAGATTTTATACGTACATTTATACATATGCATATACGTACATAGTCTAAGGATGTGACCACATTCAACTCACTTCCCAATTGTTCATGATTCATTTTTTTAATCTGAATAAAATGGGAGTATGTGAAAATGGTATAGGACACACAGAAATGTTTGCAAGAGTTTAGGCTCCATGAATAGAATAGAATGCAATGTCTTAAAATAGATCTTCATTCCTTCTGTCCTGTTAGCTGGTGGTGCATCATCTAGATGGATGATGGACATCAAAATTCAAAAGTAAAATTGACAGATGTTGGTGCATAGAAAAGACTTACTTGGTTGTTAGATGTACATAAAATCTCCCTATGTGAATAGGTTGGGGATTTGGTACTTTATGTTCAAAGGAAGAACATGTAAATTTGTAGAACAATGTGTCCTCAGATTTTTAGAAAGCTGCTGTGTGGCCCAGCAGGGCACATTAAAGCCAAAGGATAGACGTGATGGTAGAAATCAGTTCAAGGTTATAACCACTTGATTTTCTTAAGAAGTATGTCATCCTTGGCAGGCACTGAGGAGCTGCTTCTCATCAGAGGTATTCAAGCTGAGTGATGACGACGGTCGATAATCACTGCTCTCTTCTGACACTGCATTAGTAATACACAAAGAATCCACATGAAATCAGTTTTCCTATTTTCCTTGATAATAATTACAATTGTGTTCAAATCTCTGAGCTGACACAATCAGAATCAACATCCCTAGAATTCAAGGGTTCCCTCTACTCTTTTATTTTCTTAGCTAACATTACTTCTTATTTTGAAGAAGAGGGAAAAAAGCCCAAAGGTACCATACACATCAAAATGCTCTTGAAATATAACATTTTGATGAGTTAAGAAGTAAAGCAGTAAGAAATAAGTATGGATTAAATGTCTCTTAAAAAAATGGGTGTTAAAAATTGATGGAACAGCACCTGGCAAAACACACTAAGGACTTTGCCAAGTCTCCAGCATTTGAAATATTCTTTGTTACACTTGACAAAGTCAACCCCACTGAGTGTCTCAAAAGATATTGCCACTACAGGCTGGCACAGCTACCCATAAATACACAGTGTGAGTTTTCAAACAGATTCTTCCATTCAAAACAAAACATAGTCCAAGTCTGAGTGAAGGAGGGTTTCCTGGACATCTTCCAACCAGAGAAAACTAATCTGGAAAAATGCAGCTATTGTCCTTAATAAAATAGCAACCCATGCTTCAGTTTCATGCAGCCTATGTTGTGTGCCTATTGTGTTTGTTGTTATTGTCTCACTCTAAAGAAAACTATTTAATAATTCAATGATATGCCCTGCTCTTAAAAAAAAAAAAAACAACACAGCATTGCTTTGATAACCTTTTTTCTGGCTCTTCCCTTCTTTATTCTCTTATTCCAGCAACTGCCCCCTCATCTCCAGTTCACACTGTTGCATATGGAGAGAACATATTTCCTCCTTTAACCCTTCTTCATTTTAGTTGCTACAACCATGGGAAAGACCATCAGGATCTTCAAACCTGCTATACAGCAAGGAGTCTGTAAGGATGGGCACTAAGCTCTGAAATGGTCCAGGAGTCCTCTCTTATCTAGAGAGTGAAGGGCCATTTTCCCAGCTTGACTCTCCCTGCTGAGTTCATTACATTGTGAAAAACACACCCTGCTTTACTACTGTTAACATGAGCATTTGGTTCTTTATAAAATCAAGTTCATTCTAATTAATTTATTAATAGGGTAGAGATAGGTTCTGGAAAACATTGATTGACACCAGAAGATTTAGTATTATGTCACGTTGGAGAGAGATTTGAAACAACTCTGGGTGGTGGATTATGTCTGGCCCACCGCTACCTGTTGCCCGGGGGTTGTGCACCCAGAGAATCATCAGGTTGCCTCTAGGCCTAAAGGCTGGCCATGTCAGTGTGTACTGGACATTCTTGAGCACAAAGGCCAGGCAGATAGACAGGCAGATGGTTCCGGATAGGGGATGGCAGCAGCTGATGATGTCACTTGTTCTAAAGTAAGACTGTCAATGATCAGAACATAGGTCTGGGAGGGAGTGGCAAAGTGCAAACAAGGATACCAGGCAGCCAGTCACACATGCAGTGCTCACAAGTCACATGTCCTGTGGTGCATGTCACACTTGCCTCTCTGAGGATCCAGGTGCTACTAGTATGAAATGAACAGCAGATTGTGAAGGCCTAATGCAAAAGGAAATGCAATGTACCCACAAATAATTTTATGTTGATTGCACATGAAACAATATATCAGGGTATATTCTATATTAAAATTAATTTTAACTTTGAAAATGATTTTTTAAAATATTTTATTCTCTTAAGATTTTGTACATGTGTATACTTTATGTTGAACAAATGCTTCATGTGTGTAGCCCTCCTTTGCTCACCCCTCACTAGTGCTATTAGATTTCTTTGTCCCCCACACAGCTCTACATCTACTTTCATGAAATGTGTGTATGTGTACATATATGTGTGTGTAATTATATGTAATTTATGTATCTGTATGAAATCTGGGAGCGACAAGTGGGAGAATATATGTCATACATTAAATGTCGTAAGGGTTCCACACTCATGGCTGCATCATGGGAAGGCCTGCAGCTTATACCATTTTTCAAAACAAGGGCTGAGTATAGAAGGAACGACATCATGTTTGATGGGAAAGTTTCTGAGATGAAGGATGTGTTTCAGTTAAAAATCCTGGAGAAGATTGCCCCCAAAGAGAGGTGATTTGGGGCTGTTTCAGCAAAAGAGAGTACTGGATGGTGTGGCTGGCTATTAGGTGACTAGAGCTTCTTTTATTGAAACTTACTAGCTATTATTGGCCTCGTCAAGTAAAATTTACCCTGCAAGGAGATGCAGGTGGAGGGTCTAGCATCTCAGTCTGAAGGGAAGGCCAAAACATACAAGACCACAGCCAAGCAGAATGAAATAGAAGGGCAAAGTTTACTACAAATAGAAACCATAAAGAATGTGGAGGATCCATGTCAAGAAAATGGCTGATGGTACATTGCAGTGAAACCCTTAGCCAAAAGAAAACTTGGATTTGAAGAAACTAAAGTTGGTAAAAGTTGAACCACAGAGACTAACATGTTTCATCATGATAAATGGTCTATGAACTTACAAATTTTTCAAAATTTTTATGTATGTTCCGACTATTTCCATTGTCATTTATGAATTAGCTATTTATTATTATCACATTGATTTTAAATAAAATATAATATGTAAAAATAAGATAGTTTAAATAATCAAGTTAGAAGAAAATTTCAATTTCTGGACAGGCATTGTGACACAACTATAGTCCTATGATTCAGGAGGCTGAGGCTACAGGACCAGGAATTCTATGGGTTTCAAGCCAGGCTAGACAACATCATGAGACTGTGTGTTGAAACACTAAATAAATAGATAAAATATGTAATACATAAATTTCCATGTATAGATATGTTTATGAAAAGATTTTTATTTTACTTTATTTTTTCAGTGGTAGTTTAGACTAAGCATTTGACACATAACCTTGCAAGCCTCCATGAGGCTCATTATGGCTATTCTAAAAGCCAGGCTTCAGCAAGCACAGGTATCCTGTGCTGAAGATACCAGGCAACAAAGGGCAGTCAGGGTGGCAACCTACTGTGTGGGCTTCCTGGTTGTCTCCTTTTATACCTATTTGTCACCTGAAGTAAGTGTTTGGACTGAGCAATCCTCAAAGGGTTTGAGCAATTCAGCACAAAGAGGCCTCAAGAGGAAGGGGAACTCTCTGGCTAAGAAATCATATGTGAGAAATTGGATGGTTCAATTATTTGATGGAGTTTGTACTTCAAACACTTGAAGTACATTTAGACAACTACTTTGTAGAATTGTAGAAATTTCTGTGAAAGAAGATCAGGAAGCGTCTTGTGTGAACGTCAATTTCCCTCTAGGAACTATGGGAGCCCAAGTTGTGTTGAAGAAAAGATTGTCACGCTTAGTGATTTTTAAAATGTACAGTTTGAAATCCTCGGATAGATTTCAGAGAGTTCTCAAAGAATGGTCTACTACAGAAAAGTGTGCAACCCTTCCATGGAGGAAACCACAAGCTCATTCTGCCATATCTACTAGAAACGATTTTCACAGAAAATAAAACAGAACAAAGACCACTTGCAAGCTAGAGCCAGAAAAAAAAGCCAGAGTAATTTAAACACGTCATCCTAACAGTTAACCCTCTCTACCTCCCTTCTGTTTTCACCCATGCTGACAATGAAGAACAATGAAGAAGCTTGGCTGTTTTTCTTAGAGGTAACCAGAGAATATAAATACAAAGGTAGATATATAAAAGAAAAATAGAGCAGATCACAATTCAAGATTATCATTTTTCACTCACTTGCTGTGGGATAATCTTTCTGTATGCTGTGAATATGTGTTGCTACCATTGGTTAGTAAAGAAGCTGCTTTGGTCTATGGCAAGATAGGTTATAGCCAGGCAGGAAATCCAAGTAAAGATAGAGAAGAAGAAAGACAGAGTGAGGGCAGATGCCAGCCAGCCGCCCAAGGAGCAACATGCCAGCAGACCAGTAATGCCACGGCCATGTGGCAAGGCATAGATTAATAGAAATGGGTTAATTTAAGATGAAAGAGATAGCTAGCAAGAAGCTTGAGCCATAGACCAAACAGTTTGTAATTAATATTAAGCCTTTGTGTGATTATTTAACCTGGAGGGACACAAGAAAATTTTTGGCTACACTCACTCATTTACACAGTGAGAGACTCCGACTCGGTGAGGGAAACGCCAAAGAGGAGTGAGTGACTGCACAGTCTGTTTCTCAGTTGTGCAGTGCCCTATGGGACCCTTTCCTGGGGCCTGGCATCTGTGAGTGTCTGAATCCTCACAGTCTGGGAAAAGACAAGGTGCAGATCTGTAAACTGTAATTGGCCAGACCCAGACAGCTCTCAATTTAGCTGTTGCTCCGCAAGCAAGCAGAGGCCTCCTCTGTTGACACTGATGATGGAGATGCTAGCAGAGGGCAGTGAGAGGCACTTGGCTGCCTCCTCTGGAGACCAGGCAGGGCATGCCTTCTTGGGTACTGGGAAGAAAATCCAGCTCATTAAAAACAGAAAGTTTTCTCTGACATTTTCCAACCCTCTCTACACGATTCCCCTCTTGTCTTCATTTCTCAGTCTGACCTTCTCCTCTCACCTTTGCCCCAAGGGTCAACGTAACTTCATGGTTGATACTGATTTTTTTAACAGCAGCAATTTCAACCCAGTAAGAAGTGTCCCCAAAGCACAGAAGGTATCAGACTAAAGTGCCTCTCCAACAACTTGATACACCGGCTAATTCACAAAAGGCAGAGAGGCAGGGGTGTGTTGTTTTGTTCTTGGCTTTTTCAAAGAATGGATGTTCCTGTGACCGTGCCTCACCCTTTGGCTTTTATGAATAATTGCCTTTAAAATGTGATGTTTCTGAATCACATTCGAATACGTGTCTTTACGGTTTTGCAGTGTAATTATCTTTGCACAATACTTTCAGTATAAAGTTCAAGTGACTCAAGGACTCAGCTCTCTGCTTCAGTTCCCTTAATATGTCTTAAGTTTATTGCAGAGAGTTTCAAATATAATAGAAAGTGCCCATTATCGTGCAAGCAATGACTGCAGACCTTTCAATCTTGTTAAACATTGACCAGTGTCATCTAACCCTGTTGTGTCTTTATTCAGCTCCAAATTTCTTCATATTACATCAGTGTTTTAGGGAAATCTCAAATGTTACATGTTTTTACCTGTAAACATTTTACTATGTATATTTAGAAAGTAATAGAACCAGAAAAATATAAAGTAAATAATGTATCTATACCCCTTGAATAAAGCTACCAAACTCTCTCTATAACCACCCATCTCTCTCATGTTAAAAATGTTTAACATTACATTCATTGAGTCACAGTTTAAGGAAAGTCTATTTGCTGTGGTCTTTGATCTCTTCTTACTTCTCTTTTGAACCAGAGATCCTTCACATCTTCCCCTTATGGAAAATTGTTTCTGAAATCATATTTTTTTAGAGGGCCCAGTGAGATGCTTAGTGGGCAAAAGCACTGACCACATAAGCTTGACAATGAAGTTCAGATCTCAGAACACACAGTGCCAGGTAATTGTAATCCCAACTCTTCTACCATGAGAAAGGAAGTAGCAGTAGCAACAATAGAATGGTCCTGGAGTGTGCATCCCAACAACAGAAACAAGATACCCTGCCTCAACAAGCTGGAAAACACATGCCTCTCACCTCCACAGGAACACAAGGGATGTGGCATATGTAGACACACACACACACACACACACACACACACACACACACACACAATATATGTATGTGTGTGTGTGTGTGTGTGTGTGTGTGTGTGTGTGTATTTGGCCTTGTATAATGTCCAATAGTCTAAATTTTTCTTTCTCAATACATTTCTAAAACATGATACCTTGTTTTCTCTGTTTTATTCATTTTTTCAATTGATCAATTTCAGCCAGTTTCCTTTTCTTTGCAGATTTATTTACTGCATCTTCGCTTTCAGAAAGAAGCTCTCCGAGGGTAGCATATTCAGCACCCCAAACCCAATTATCTTCAGAATGTAGAAAAGATACTGTGAAGTCATGTTTAATCATTGGATTATAATATTTGTGAGGGGGGGAACCATTTCCATCAGAAAGCATACAACATTTAGCTACTTTTCTTTTTAAAGTTGCCTTTTCCACACATGCATTGAACACTTCATGACCATGGTTATTTTAAATTTCATTAACTAACATTAAAACATCTTATCAAAACTTTAACTTCTCATTTCATGCAATGCCCTCTTTTGAAAAAGTGTTGTTTTCTTGTAAAAACAAAAAACAAACAAACAAACAAAAAGACATACAAATGATTAAAGATAGGAAGGTAGAACAGATAAAGAAGACCCTGG
Source organism: Peromyscus maniculatus bairdii (assembly GCF_049852395.1). Taxonomy (NCBI): domain Eukaryota; kingdom Metazoa; phylum Chordata; class Mammalia; order Rodentia; family Cricetidae; genus Peromyscus; species Peromyscus maniculatus. The sequence continues at coordinate 19,510,760 of NC_134870.1, read as the reverse complement.
ATGGAAAGCTTCTAGAAGGAATCCACTGATATTTAAAACCTTAACAACTGTGATGGTTTGAATAAGAATAGGCTCATACATTTGAATGCTGACTCATCAGGGAGTGGCACTACTTGAAAAGGATGATGTGGTGTGGCCTTGTTGGAAGAAGTATGTAATTGTGGGGTGGGCTTTGAGGCTTCAAAAAACCAAGCCATGCTTAATGGTCCTCCCTTCCTGCTTGCTCCCTGTGGACACAGATGTAGAGCTCTCAGCTGTTTCTCCACAGCATGTCTGCCTGCGTGCCGCATGCTCCCTGCTATGATGATCATGGACTGAACCTCTAAAACTGCAAGTGAGCCTCAGTGAAATGCTTCCCGTTTTAAGAGCTGCTATGGTCATGGTAACTCTTCACAGCAGTAGAACACTGATGAAGACAACACCCTGTGTGGGATATTGGTTACATTGGGGCTGAAGTTGAAAAGTCTCTATTCCTTTTTCACCCATCTAATCATGATAGCTCCCACTTCAGTGGTTCCCACCCAATGCTGATGCTAGAAATGAAAATGCCCAATCGTGCAAAGGTTTGCAATGCTGGACATAGCTATGTGGTCAGTATTAAATTAACCATATACAGACAAGCATGACAGTTAATATCCTCTTTTCATATGCTGTAGAGGTAGTACCTAAGTCACAATCCCTACCCCATCCTCATAAATACTTCCTCATATCTCTTTCAATATATCCTTTCCTTTCAATAGTTAAAATAATTTTGACCTTTAATAATCAACTATCTTGTTTGTATTTCACTTTTAAGTAAATGGAATTGTATCTTACATCTTTTTTTGTGTGTCTAGGTGATTTTGAGCAACATTTTGTGCAATTATCTTGTAAAAATAATTTCAGATGTTTGTTGCATGTACATTTCTAGTGTAATTAAATGGTGTTCTGTTTATAATTGCATAATTTAAGTATTTTATTATTGGTGTATTATTGAGTTCTTTCTAGTTTTTGGTTATTATAAAGTAATATTATTCCTTTAAAGTCATTTGCTAATAGTATATATATATATATATATATATATATATATATATATATATATACACTTTAGAATAAAATTCTTGTTGTTAAAGCTTAAGAGATGGCACAGTGAGTAAAGGTACCTACAGACAAGCTTGACTGTCTTAGTTCAACCTGGAACCGTATGAGGGAAGGGCAGAGATGACTCCCACATGTTGTCCTCTCACCTCTACGCATGTGCTATGGCATATGTTCTGCCTCCCAAAAAACCAAACTCTATACATGTTTTCAACCTCACTATATGTAAGATAACATGTGCCTGATGCTGAGGGGTTTCCATAGCCTGTGCACTCTCACTCCCAGAAGCAGAATGTGTGTATTTCAGGCCCTCACCTGTATTTTAAGACCTGACTTTACTTTCCAGGTGTTACTCAAGGTTCCTAGTGCCACCAGGGGTGGTAATTTTCTCTTTTGGAAGTCTAATACAGTTAAAATTTCATGATCTTTGGCAATTTGATTATTATCTTTAATAATTTGTTTATTTGAGTCTTCTGTCCAGTTTATATCATTATTGTCTTTTGTTTTATTGACGCTTTAACATTTTCTATTAATTTTTGAGATGGATTACTACTCCATCTAAGAAAAAAATAATACAAGGCCCTATAAGAAAGAGGAGTTTGACTTTTATATCTCTGATTGATTTTTAAATTTTCAAATTTAGATGGGTGATTAGTTACCTATCACCTTAGAACTAAAGATTGTTTTTAACTGACAAAGGAGGCTTTTGTCTAGTTGTTTGTATAATATTATATTTTATCTTTCTTAGTAGTCTCTCAAACAGATTATTGATACTACTTCTTTGTGATCATTGGCTAATAAATAGAATATGACCACCAGAATCTGAGATTCATATTTGACCCTAAAATATCTTTTTTTCATTTATTTCCTTATTCTTCTGCATATCCAGTTAGAATCTAACACCAGGCATCCAGGTGACCACTGTTGAATAAACATGGCTGATTTCCATGTCAGAAACATGAATAAGTACAAATTCCTAACATTTGGTTTAAGTAGAGTTAAAGAAACTTATGTTTTTGTGTTAGACAACAAATCAGACAAAAACAAACGAGAGAAAATTCATAATAAGTTGTGTCTAATGCTATCACTAGATACTTAAGGAACATAAATTAATTTTGATCCCCCAGCCCAATGCTTTTGTATGAAAAATATAATAGCAATTCTCCACTTACACTATTTAAAAATAAGATAATATCACACCCAGAAAAATGGTCTAATGAAAGTGGCATTAAAGTTTTAGGTGGTATCATTAATCTAACTAATAATTCATCAACTTGCTAGTGCTACAACTACATTGAATCTTTGTAGCAGATGATTTTAAAAGTATGAGAATTATATTTTAAATTAGTCATGTAAGGGTCTTACTGTTAGCTACTCATTGAACTGTAAATCTTTTCCTCTTCCACTTATAACATGATGTTGAACTATAACTATATCCCCATAATATATCATAACTCATGAAAATGTGTTACTCTTTAGAGAAATTGCATTGAAATATAAAAAGAAACAAATCTAAAGATTGTTAAATTGTTCATAGTTCCTCTGTGTAAGAAAATTATCAATTTAAACAAAAGTTTTATAGTTAAAATACCGTTTATCTTTCTATTATTACAGATCTAAGGATGGAAGAATTATTTGGGAACAAACTAAGAAAAGGAGGTTTTAGTGTTTTCATATGTGCCTAGAAATTATCCATAAAATATACAACACTGTAGTTTTGTAAAATCTTAGGTCTCCAATCCACTTCTTTCTTGTTATGGTTGAGAAAACAAAGCATTAAAATATATAAAGATGTATTTATGATTCATAAAAACCTTCAGACACCTTAAATCCTAGCAAGTATTTTTTAATACAAGGAAATGATGTTGCCCTGGAAAACTGAAGTCCACTCACTCATAGTTACAAGTCAGTACCACAGTCATCACAGTAATAGGGCCCGTACTCTATTGCTCATGGACTGCCTCATCAAATGGTCCAGTTGTTTGACTCATAAGATGCATTATACTTTTAAAAAATAAAAAATAAAAATATTTCTAGCCTTTGGGGTTTTGTCTGCAATGAGAAATGATAAGGGCTAATGCAGACTCACTACAAAGAGGGTGATCCTATGACCTGAGCAGCATAAAGAAATTGTCAAGCGCTCAAATCTCAGCAAGTCATGCAAATGAGAACTGAAAAGTAGAGCTATCAGGCCTCAAATGAATCCTTAGGAAATGTAAACCTTAGTATTAATACACAATGGACTACCAGTAAAAGAAAGTAATGATATCAGAATAATAGCAATAAAGTCAACAGCATCTAAACTAGATATAGGCATGCACTGAAATAATACTTTTAGCTGTTAGGAAAATTTCAGGAGCCTGATACCAAAATACACAAAAGAATTTCCATTTCTGAAAATCATCACTGTGGCTATGAGCATGGCTGGGTCAGTATAAGGTTGGAAAAGATAGGGAGATGTTTATATGTTTTCATTGTGATCTTAGTGAGAAAGAGGGACTGTGAGAACCATCGTAATGATCCTAATGATCTTATTAATTTCTTTTCATTTACAGTTTATTTACATATTTTAGTAATTGACATTAGTGCTTGGTTTTGTTCACTTTTTACATCATGTTTTTTGGTACAAAACCTTTTGTTCACATTTATTGGTTAACATATCTCTTTTAAATATTGGTATTGTCAGTGCTTGTTGGTACGATGTATTTTACAAGCCACAAATTATCTGAATGCTAGTTTTAAAAAGAACTTCAAAGTGGTTAGCTGTCTTTTATATTGCAAAGTAGTTACCTCTTTTCCAGCCTTCTGTAAAGCATAGCTCTCACTGGGTGAGTCTAATCTAATGCTAGTAAACTATAATCATCTTTTAATGAGATATAAATCTTTTAGTTTTAAAATACTGTTTTAAAGTTGTCATTAAAACATGATAGATTTTTAGTTCTTAAGACATTTAATGACTCAGTGTGGAATTGACCCAGTTGGTAGACTGATAAAGAATCAACTTATTTATGTCCCCTTAATGAACATTAAATGTCTTTCTAAAGTGAAGTAAAGGATATCAATACAGGAGATTTGAAGATGGAAGGAAAATGGACAGTGTACTAAGTGTTTACCTGGGCCCCCGCACAATATGTGATGGGTCTCAGGAGTAGTCAGTCTCACAGCCAACTCTGCAGAATTTCTTTATTCCACAGAACAAAAATGTGCAAGTAGTTTCAGTTAAACACAATGATTTCAAAAAACAAGAATTTGGATATTATTCAGTGTCTTCGTATATTTTCTTAATATTACCCCATGAGTTTTTGGTTGTCTCTCTTGCTTCTACAGTATCTTTCCCCATTTCTTTCCACCAAAATGTGCACCATTTGTCTCCACTCTCCTATGCCATTATGAATATCTTTTATTCTATCTTAGTTACGTTTCTCCATCCTCCACTCAATTAAAAAAGAGCAAGCTGGTAACACTGATCACATCAATCTGCCTTTCAATAATTTGTATTAATTCTTCACTGTCAACAGTAAAGTTCAGGGTCTTCAAGTTACTGAATCACTGGCTGTGTTTTTCTCCATCGTGAATCCTCTACTTGGACTGCAGAGTCTAGATCAGTGTCCCCAACATTTTTTTTCACACATGGATGGGGAACATGCAGTACCCCTTTGTAATGTTGGCTCTTTGTGGTAATGATGAATTAACAGGAAGATAGGGAAATAGAACAAGATCTCAGGGTCCAGGGAGATACATCTTTTCTGCTCATCTCAAAGAACCAATTGGTCCTTACTTCTATCCTTAGCTTTTCAGCCTTTGTTCTTCCTGCATTCTAGAATAGCTTTCTTTAAATCCAAACTATTTCTTGTACCACAGATCATAAAATACTGCAGGTGTGTTGTTCTCCGAGTACACTTTGTTCTTATCTTCTTCCAAATGAAAGAAGGTAACAATGTGCACTCAGAAACACGTAGAGTTAAAAATGAGAGAATGAGTTACCTACTGGTGTATAATTTGATTCAGAGGAATCAGATTTTTGCATTTTTGGGGATGCCACCCCCAAATTTGCAGGGAAGTTGGTAGGTTGAAAGCTTTTACAGGAGTAGATACCCAGTCTACAAACAATGTCTTCTCAGAGAAACACTAGTATTGTTTATATGGTCTTCCAACTGACTGGACAAAGATTACCATGCAATGAATGACAAGCTTGTCTACTTAGGAAACTGATTAGAGATGTTTATCTCATCTGTAAAGTGCCCTTCATAGCACCAGTAGATTGATGCTTGATTAAATAACTATTTCTGTAGCCTGGATAAGCTGATATGCAGTGAACACACAGCTGTAGTAATATTGGACTGTAGGGAAATAGGTTCACACTAAAATGTCCTATAATCCAGGACTTAAGAAATCTGTTGTGTAAATGATTGCAATGCTAAGACTTATTACCTCAACCAATCCCATGTCAATAGTATGCAAAGTATTGGCAGATAGAGATCTTCCCATATTTGCTTAATAGGCAGATGCAAGTAGCTTGTAATTAAAAACTGAGTGTTGATATGTTAATCAATTTGACTTTGAAGTTGAAGTTGCTTCATCAACTTGAGCAAGATAAACATTTGTTAAAACAAGGACAATGCTTTATATTGTCCAAGGCGAGCAAATTTTCATGGGTCTTTTTAAGGTGAGCATCCACCCAGCTTCATCTTGAAAGATCATCTCTTTGAAATTAGTTGAGTGAATTTTAATGAGGTTTTAAAATGTTGTGATTTTGAATTAAGTGTTTCCAGAAGGGACAGAACAGAGCTATCAGTTTGGCTTTAAATTCTTAGTATAGTTCTCAAGTGGTTACAGGGGAAAAGATTCAGCTGCAATGCAGTTTTTAGGATATAAACCTCGGATTGATGGAGGTAATTGCTTGCTTGATTTGGTTGATATTCAGCCAAAATCTATGAGCTCACATTCATTGGTATTAACTATATTTACTATTACCAGACTGGAATTTGAATCATTCAGTGTGTAGTCCTAATAATAATGCTATATGACTAGGGGCTGCTTCTTCAACATTATTTCCACCTAATTTATAATCAAGATGTTCAATTAATAATCTCAGCACTTTATGCAGTGTTAAGTCAGCTGAAAAATATGTGATTTTTCTACTTTTCATTTTTCACAATGCTGAGGAATGCATGATAATGAGACAAAATGGGGAGCCAGGAAAGCAGCAACGGTTGGCAGAATAATGGGAAAGGAGAGGATTTTAAGAGAAGGGCTGAAGAGTTGATTGAGTTTTGTAAAATATGTAAAGGCACAGAACTATTGCAAATATAAAGCAGCCATGTCTATAAAACTCAGTTAATTATTAAATATTTCTTTCTAATGAAAACAGATGTGGAAGTAGAAAGGAGGTTACCTCTTTATCTGACTTCTTTGCAGCATCTTTTAGAGCTGTGGTTCTCGACCTGTGAGTGAAGACCCCTTTAGAGGTTAAACACTGGGGTTGCATATTATATATCCTGCATATCAGATATCTACATTATGATTTACAACACTAGCAAAATTATAGTTATAAAGTGTAAACAAAAATAATTTTATGGTTGGGGATTCACCACAACATGAGGAACTGTATTTAAGAGTTCTGGAATTAGGAGAGATGAGAACCACTGTTCTAAAGAATTATTAAAAGTCTTCCAATGGCTTGGGTTTTCCCAAATTTATCAGAAACGTTGTTCTTTTCTCCCCAATTTTCAATCAAGTGTTATTTTCTATCCATTAAGATAATTAGCAAACATCAATCTGGGTTTACTTAATTCCTTAACAATTTGACCAATATTAATAAGGTAAAAAATATTTCTCTTACTGCTAACAAGAAGAAATTTCAAGAAGTGAAATAATGAATACTGTTGACCCATCACTGATTTCTTTTATGTGTAGTATTTTTGTTGTTGAACTTTTAGGATCTTGGAAGGTAGCTTTGGACATAATTCTACCAAAGTCGGGTTTCAAAAAATTTATATTTAAGCTGTATTTTCAACCAGAGTAGACTGAAAAAATAGCTTTCAACATAGAGATAATATCTCTCCCAGGGAGCTTTGATGAGTTTAGTTTGATTGAATAATAAAGAAAACAGAGAATAGAAGGTTTAAGAGGTAAAAACCTACAAAAGGACCTGAAGGCTGTATGCCACACAAGCTGCCATGACATCAGCAACAGCAAAAACTGAAATATACATAGGCATTAACTGAAAAGAAAGTACACTGGTCACGTTACACTTCTTTCAACTATGGAATCAACAAGCTGAAATGGCCCACAACTGAGCTGCTAGTACGTGCCAGAGCATTAATACAACAGGATTTATTTCAGACCCACCATTTATATTGTCTTGGGAACCATCTCCTACTTCTCTGCATGATTGATCAGGGTTCCTAAGAGATTGTGTGGAAGGCTGCAGCAGTGGCTAAAGAAGTCATTCATGGACTGGCAGGCAGTATGAAACAAATTTCTGCCTGCCCCTGAGAGGGATTTGGGCTGTTGAGAACATACAGGATAGAGCTTGGATGAGACAAACTATGGAAAAGAAGGTTGGTAATAATCAGATAAAAATCAGTAAAGGAGAGTTTGTGTGGCACACTACACTCAACAGCATCAATTCCTTCACCCAGGTTTTGTCTATTCCTTGTTTCACACAAGGGCAAACAGAAAGCTGCTTCATCATGATGACTAAATTAGGGATAAAGTGCTTGCCACTTGGCAGCTCAGCCCTTGCTTAGTGATCCAGAAATTCCTTCCTTCCTCCTGATTCAGGTTTAAAGTAGAGTTTGATTAAACAGGAACTTCTGAGACATTGCTGCTACGTACTATGATGAGCAAGCACCTGAGAGAATTGTGTCTCATCAGCAGAGTTGAGCATTTTATTTATCTTTATTTATAAAATGACTTGTTTGAACTGTAGAAGTTCATTAATGTGACATCTCAAGATGAAGAGAAGTAAGTTTTGGATAACATTTAGCCAAATTCTAGGCAGAGTCAGGTCTAACACTGCATATGTGGTAATAGAGTAGTGACATTTATTTTCCAGTGAAAGTCCCCTGTGTACTACACGGCATTTAAATAAGTCCAAAGAGAATTCTTGAGGAATTGAGGAGCTTGTGAGGGTTTCACATAAGTATGTCCTATTGTAGCCTCATCAGCTTCCTATATGAATGGCTTTCAATAGAGATACAGCAAACCTCTCCTAGCTAAGGAACAGACACTGTGTAAGTCAAAGGAAAGACACCTTGCCTCTGTTGAAAACATTCTGGTGCCACCCAAAATGAAGTGAGTCCAAATCTCTGACAGAAAGGAAATTTGATGTTTTTTTTCCCTTTGATCAGAAAACATAATAGTAATTTCTTTTTCCTCTTTTTTGTATAGAGGATGGAGGCACACATGTGTCACAGCATATCTTTAGAGGTTAAAGAGGAGAACTTCAGGTGTTTGTCATCTTCCACCATGATTGAGACAAGATCTCCTTGTCACTGTTTCCTAATGAGGCTATTTGGAGATTGTCCTGGCCTGGCTCAGCACCTCATCTCCTGCGAGAAGCACAGTAGGATTTCAGACATTTGGGCTATGGTGTCTGGCTTTTACGTAGGGTCTGGGAATTCAAACTAAGGTCATCAGGTTTATGTGGCAAACACTTTACCCACCAAGCTTTCTTCCTAGCCCAATAAGAGTTTCTTAAAGGGCAACTGTGAAGATGGAAGGTTCTACTTATGTAAACTCCATGTGTGCCATTAGGAATTGAAAAGTGTCCTCTAGCATGTTCAAGGTCAGGCTCCCTGAAGAGTCTGGCAAGCAAGAGATTTCCCAGCTCTGTCTTTGGAGGCTGCCAAACGTTTACCCGGTTTTCAGATCTCTTCACCAACATCACTAATGCCTTAGACTATTTGTACATGCAACTTTAGATGGTGTTAGTCTTCCTGGATGCTTTTTGAATTGCAAATACCCACAGAAGCAAAGACTTTGGGATCACATAGCCGATGAAGGGCAAAAAATCAAAGAAGAATAAATGAGGCAGAGGCAAATAGTGCGACCAGGTAGCTGAGGCTATGAGAATGAACTTTCGGGGCAGTGCAATTTTACCTGCAATGATTCTGACCTCTGAAAGGATTAGAGGGGTAGGAGGTGTATCAGAGGTTGCAATTCTTTTCTCCCTGTTGTCCTGAGTGACATTAAACAACACAAATGCTTTGAATTAACTTCTTCCCCTCAACACACAAAAATACTTAACAATTGCTTATGAAATGCATGCCTTGACATACTGAAGGATTATTCAAAATCTTTTTGTATTTGAGATAATGACTTTCAAACACTTTCCATCTGTGTCAATCAAATGCAAATACTTTGTTCATTACTGCGAAGGTAGTAGTAATGAATATGTAAAAATTACAGGAAGGTGAAGAAATAAAATGAGGGAAAGCTTACTATCTGTAAGTGAAGCCCCAGCTCATCAATAAGGAAGCCTCAAGCAAATTTTAAGTAGGATATTAAATCTTTCTTAGTCCTTTTGCCTTATTTGTTTCATAAAACACCATGGTTCATGAAGGTATCAGAGAAAAAAGATATATACCAAGGCAAGCCAGATGACAATATGGCCCCAACAGCCTGCTATAAGAATCACTCACCTAGGTTCATTTTTGCACAACACTCTTTTAATTGTCTTATGTGTCATTTAGGCCCTCATAGTTACCACACCCCAGAGGACACTTTTGATAATCTTTGTCTCTGAAGTTTTTCTCTACATTAGTCCTATTTCTGTATCCTCTCTTTTTGTCTTGTGGCACAGTGTCCTCTAATCCCAGCGCTAGGGAGAAAATATGTCTTCCCCAAATGAAGGTCACTGGAGCACACTGACCAGCCAGTCTAATTGAATTGGTGTTCTACAATTTTATTGAGAGTCTTAATCTCAAAAAATAATGTTGAGAGCAATTGGCAAGACACCCAGTAATTACTCTTTGGCCTCCACATGCATCCTCACACAGGTGTGTACTTACTATGAAACACACGCACAAACAACTGTATACACACAGGAGAATACACACATGTACAAAACTTTATTAGTAGCTCATATTTACTGTAATAAATCTAAAACCTGTTTCAAGTCCAGGAAGCCATTTCTGGTTTTCCTATAGGACTGTAGCAAGCAGGGTCGTTTCTACATGCATTCCATGCTTGTCCATACCATTGGACTTTTTTTTTCTTTTAACAAGTCACCATTTAAAAATGCATTCATCTTAAACATTTTCTAGTTTTATAGCATATCTCCCTGTTAGGATGTGACCTAATCATCTACTGCTAATCTTTAATACTTTGAATAAATGTTTAGTGAATGAATGAATGTACTGGTACATTTGGCATTTCAGACATTTAACTTCAAATCTGCAAAGGTAAGATAAGTGAACAAATAAAAGAAAATGAGCTCATGGGCAGATAAAAGATTCTTCAGGAGGCATTTCAGAGCATAGAGATGACCCTAGAATGCCCTGCCCCCTGTTGCTGCCTCTGTTTCAAAGCAAGTGAACCTTTCTGCACAGCTATTGCTCTTCTGTTATGCATACCTCTTGATACGACTCAGTTATTATCTCACAAGGAAGGTTTTGTCTTGGGACAAAAATGCAAAACCTCATGGTTATTTTCCCTCTCAATTTCTAACAGCCTCCTGGTTTGAATTACAGGAATGGAAACTGATGATTATGCATCCAATGCCTTTGACTGGGCTGTGAACAGCCCAAAGGAAGTAAAGATGGAAGCCAAGTGTAGAGTTAGAGTCTCAGGACACATAAATTGAATGGCACTTTGTTTTCTCACTTGCATTCTGTCAGTGTGGAATTGGACACTGTTTCAATTAAATTTTAGTATTCCAGATAAATTTTAAGGTTAGTCAGAGGCTGAATGAAGCATATAAATATGTTTTTTTTTTCAGGGCTAGAGCCTGAATGTGGATTAGTATAAAAGTTAAAATAAAAATTTTTATAAGTCCAAGTACTTCTCCAAAGACTATAGAAAGATATCAGTTCTTATTTGATACTTAGCCAGTGCTGTAGCACTCACTCTACCTCAAACTGTGCCTTTGTGTCTAAAAAAGTCAGGATACAAATTAGCTCTGACTTGCTTTTATGAGACCCGTGGGTATTTATCCAAGGCTGGAATGTGTGGTCTTTTACTTGCAAGAACACCTTTAAGAAGAGAGTCAAAGTGAAATTTTAAAAATAGAGCTTCAAAGCCTAAATAGCCAAGCAAACAGAAAGCCATTTGATTTGGCCACTTCTGTGTCTTACGGATCAAGCTATTGATCCATCACACATAGATTAACTCAGATGCTCTGCCACTCCTTGTCTGAGATAATCTTGTATTTGCTTGGACCACTCCACCTGGCTTCCTGGGTAACAATGGCCAGGAAATGAGGGAGGCTGTGGCAAAGCCCTGGATAAAGAGAAGCCTCACTCTTTGTTTCTCGTAGCAGCTCACTGTCTCATTGCCTTTCTTCCCTCCATCTTTCATTTCTGTGTTTGCCAAAGAAAAGGATTAATAGAGGGGAGGTGTTAGGTCTGATGCAGTTTTCATTGGCTGTGGTATTTATTTCTCAACCTATTCTCAGCTAAGTGGCAGATCACTAGGAAACTCTCTATATGCTAAGTTACTCTTTCGGTAAAGGCTTATTGAAGGTGAGGATTAATATTTGGTAACTGCTGAGAAGCAGGTATCTTATATGTGCTCACTTTATAAGCTCTCCAAGGCTGTGTATTCCCATCTTTGGATTGAACAACAATTTAAAACGACTGGGACAGTAACTCATACTCTGAATGAACACAGCTGGGATTCTTCACTGTGTGCCTCTTTAGCTATTTCCAGCATCTTTTTTTCCTTGTGTCTACAGAATAGACTCACTGCCCATATTTAGGAAAAGAGTTTCTCACTGTTTTAACATGTCCCAATAATCTCTACCATGTTCTCATATCTGAAATACCATTACATTCTTGTTATTTATACCTTCTTCCCTTGGCAGGCTGTGAACTGTGGTTTTTGTTAGTCTGAAAGGAATAGTCATGTGAGTCAACAATTTGTATGCTATAAATGCAGTTTTGACATCTACACATGCCAAAATTCAGGGATTTGTTGTTCTCAGGCTCATTGCTTATTGATGGAGAAGCAACCATCAGGATGCCTTCTGACTCTGTTGGGGTTATTAAGTAGTATTTTAGAATATTCTTTAACATGGAAGCTAGTATCATTTACCCATTGAGTTTTTTTAATTAGATGGATAACCTCCAGTTCTCTAGGTAATATGGATACTCTTTGTATTGTTTAGACAACTGTATGCTATGGCGCTTGGCAAACCTCACCATTTCAGGGAACTGGGAAATCACAGATCTCAGCGTGTCTGTGAGGATGTTTCTGGAGAAAATTGTTGTGTGGGTCAGCAAGCTGAGCAAGGACATACCATATAGTAAGCTGGAGAAGACAGAGCAAATACTTGAAAGATGAAGAAAATAGCTGTACCTTTTATTTTGCCTTCCCACAGTGGCCATATCTGTTGCTTTTGCCTGCGGCCAGGCCATCAGGCTCCAGGTTCTTTGGCTATTAATCATGGATCTGCTTGTATGATTTCCAGAATATTTGGGGCTTTGACTTTGGGCTAAGGATGCATCATTTCTCCCTCTGGTAACAGGGCCAGTGTTTTGGATTAAGAAACTACTAATTAGTCATTTTTCCACCCTGTAGACATCGTCTATGGGACAATGCAACCACTAACCCTGCAAACAAATTTTATAATGCTTCTATTACAACCACGTATCATATTGGTTCTGATTACATTCAGGATGCTGACAGACATCCATTTGAAGCATCATAGATTAGAATCATCACTATTTGGAATAATTTAATATAAACTCATCTGGGGAGCAAAGCCTCTGAGGTGAGAGCTGGGTCATCATTCTTTTCAATACATGTTCCCTTTCCTTGAGACCATACAAAATGTCCTCAAATTTGTGAGTTCTTGAAAAATACAAATCAATATACTTTGTGATTCCAAAACTCTATTACATCATTACACTTTGTAAAACTTGAATTTTTTTTTCTGTTATATTTATTAATAAAGGAAACGTGTTTTCTTATGTCACATGAAAACTTTTATGGATAGGATTCACACTGTTAGGCTGATCTCCTTCATTCTGTCTGGTGTGCTCTCTTCTCAGACCACACTGAAAAGCTGCTTTTCTACAGAACATTCCATAGCAATTTTAGGCTTTCATGTCTCTGCCAAGTCACCTCAGCTTAAAAGTAACCTTCTGAGTCGAGTACAGTGGCACACTTTTGTAATGTTATCACTGCAGTGGTTGAGACAGGAGGATCCTGAATTTGAGTGCAGCTTGTGTTGTGTTGGAATTCATGTCTCTGAAATGATATTTAACAAGATGTCTTCTAGTGTGTGTGTGTGAGTACCTGAATTCAGTCCTTGGAATGAAATTCAAATAACAAAACAAAACAAAGCGATTTAAAATAAAGGAAACAGATAAAGGGACTGCTCCTCTTTTCCCAATTTTATTGGTACTTGATTGGCACATCACCCATGGTTTCTTAACTGTATACATTTTTCATGCAAATGGTCCATTTATCTGTCTATGTTATGAACATTAATCTCTGTCCATATCTTAGAAATAGGGTACCAGGAAAGATAAAGAGCTTGTATACTATATTATAACACATGATTAGAGGTAATGTAAAGAAGAAACATGGAGGGCAGTTGGCCACTAGATTGTGGTTGTCTGTCTTTGGTCTGTTGGGTGGTGATATGGCCATTTATTCACGGGTATTCTCTTACATGGGAATTTGAAGCAGACATGTAGATTAGGGGAGATAATTCTGTGTAGAGGGAGTGAGAGAATTAAAGAAAGATTCTGAAGTGTTTGTTTTAGGAGAAAAGAATGACAATTTTAAGAAGAGAAAACGAGGGCAGGTAATAAAATGAGGTAGGAGAGAGATTTTTAAGATGTGTGTAGATAATATATACCAATAAGTCCATGGAATAAAATGTTCATTCTGCTCTAATTGAAATAATAAACCATTGGAGAGTTGTGTGTGTGTGTGTGTGTGTGTGTGTGTGTGTGTGTGTGTGTGTGTGTGTGTATGAGTGAGAATTGGTGGGAGGGGGACAGATACATTCAGTTTCATGTTTCAAAAGATTATTTTGGTTTCTGTATAAACTATTAGCAAAAGGTCTATGGAAAGGGACAGTGGAGCTGGACAGGAGGCATTTTCATTAGCCGGCTTGGTGATGTGGAGGAGGAAGGATTGGAGAGAGAAAGATTCAGCAGCAGCTTCAGTCAACAGAGTAGGTGGCAGTGCTTCATACTTATTCAATAGCCTGAAAGAAAAATAAGAAAAAACATAAAAAACTGTTGGTATGGAAGCAACATTCAAGAATTCTGAATTACATATGTTAATTTTGAGATGCTCTAATGCATCAAAGAGATGTTTCACGTCATTGAACATTTCAGTTTAAGAGGATGGGATACTCATAGGCTATGTGGTTTAGAATATAGTATTATTTCACTTTACCTCATAGAAACCGCACAATAGGTATTACTGAGAACTATTTGAGGTGGGAATAATGTTTAACTTTGTTGGGTAAATCATCTCAACTTGGGACAGACTGTGCTTATAGAAAAAAAGTTAAACCCCAAATCGAGGACATACTAAGATTAAAAAGTTGAGTGTCACATAATTTGTCTATTTTTGTCAACTTACCACAAGCTTGAGCAATTTTGGAAGAGGGAACAGAAATTCAGAAAATGCCTCCCCCAGATTGGTCTGTGATCATGTGTATAGGGGCATTTTCTTGATTACTGATTGATGTGGTTGGGTCAATGTGGTCAGTAAAATCCCTGTGTGAGTGGTTCTGGGCTAAATAAAAGAGACAGCTGAGTAAATCAGGGAAAACAAGCCAGAAATCAATGTTCCTCCTCCCCAGTCTCTGCTTTGGTATCTGTCTCCTTCCTTGGCTTCATATCATGATGGACTTTATGCTGACATAAGGCCATTTTGGTCAGTATTCCATAAAAGCAACAGAAAGAAAGCTAGCATATTAAGCAAAAATAAGGAAGAAGTTAAAGATACATAAGAAATATATTGCCGGGCGGTGGTGGTGCACGCCTTTAATCCCAGCACTCGGGAGGCAGAGCCAGGCGGATCTCTGTGAGTTCAAGGCCAGCCTGGGCTACCAAGTGAGTTCCAGGAAAGGCGCAAAGCTACACAGAGAAACCCTGTCTCAAAAAAACAAAACAAAAAAAAAAAAAAAAGAAAAAAAGAAAAGAAATATGATCTAGTATAAGAGAGAAAAGTATTCCTTTAGAACTTATGGAAATATATTTTATAAAGGAAACCATTTTAAGATTGTAAAGTCATTTCACTGAGGACAAATATTAGCAATTGGTTGTCAAGATAGAAATCAGCTATGGCTGAAAGAGATCTTTGTAGAATGGTGTAGCATGAATCCTAATTGGTCTTATAATATAAACCTAGAGCCAGATATTGGGGTAAATGCTCAAAGATCAGAGGAAAGAAGCCAAAGCCACTTTTCACCTCTCCCACTCCTCAGCCAAAAGGGGAAGATCCTGTCTCCACAAATCCTCAGACTGAATGCCCCTGAGTCTTCAGTCAAAATGGCCTCGAACTCCTGCCTCCTCCTGCTTTATACTCCTTTTTCTGACCAGCCATATCAATTCCTGTCTCATCCTTCCTAGTGCTGGGATTAAAGGCATGCAGCTACCAAGTACAGGGATTAAAAGAATGTGCCACCACTGCCTGCCTCTGTTTCTCTTTTAGACTGGATTAATCTTGTGTAGTCCAGGATGACTTTGAACTCACAGAGATCCAGATGGATCTCTGCCTTCCAAGTGCTAGGATTCAACATGTGTGTCACCATTGCCTTGCCTCTATGTCTAATCTAGTGACTGGGTCTGTCCTCTGATCTTCAGGCAAATTTTATTTGTTAGAGTACAAACAAAATATCATCACAGAACTGAGGAAATTTCAGTTTGTGATAATGAGTCCAGAGAAAAGGGAAACTAGGAACAGAACATCATCTTCAGTTTCTTCTGAAAGGAGAAAAGAAGTAGGTAGAGGATGAAATCCCAATGATATAAAAAGTGATTTTACAATGTTGACGACATTACAGAAAGTCTTTATCATTAAGGAAATGACAGTGTGTTGAAGAACAATTGACTATGAGAGATGGGTGAGGAAGAACTTGCACAGTGAATGCACAGCTCTAAATACAAGAAAGGTAATGAGGATTCATGGCCATCTGTGAAGCACTACCGTGAGCTAGATGAAGGAATGTTAAGAAAACAAAAGGAAGAGAGTATAGGCAGAGGTATGCTAGGTTATAAGATGACAAATGCTTTGCTTTTTTCTGTCTGTTTTTTCTAATGAAATTAAACTGATGTAATGACCTGTGAATGACAGATTGAATAATGGGATTTGTGTATTTCATAAGAAAGTAGTATATATTATCACAAGATCATTTTTTTTTGCTAATAAATATAGTGGACATACTCAGAGAGTAGTCACCCTCTCTAGTTACACCCAGCTTCAAGGCTCAGAGGAAACAGGTTTCACAGAGTCTGGGTATCTTATAGAAGAATGATTGATAAGAGATAATTGTGAAGGGAATTTTCAGGTGTGTGCTTATATAGAAGAATTGTGAAAACTCCACAGTGTCAAGATAGAAATCAAGAGGTGACTGTGAGTGCAGAGGCCGGAGAGACAGCAGATCTGACTAACGGAATGTGAGTGGCAAGTGGATGTCATCTGAGATGCAATACTGGATTTGATATTTCAGGAATACTGACAATGTCAGGGTCAGGATTTTAAAGGGATGGGTGACCCAGTATGAAGCTCATATCATCCCACATGAGATGTAATTTAGAAGATATCACTTTATTTAATCAACTGACCTGAGACTCTCTAAGGTTAAAGGTGCCTTATGTAAGTAGTCAACTGGGACCATTCCTGAGGACATGTGCTTATTAATTTCTTTCGTATTATTTCATGACATTTTATTCTATAATTTTTTATTTTCTTTCTCTTCTTACTTATTTTTATATAACTATGCTGTGATCTTATCTAAAAAACATAAGCATCTCTCACTTCACAGTAGTCTTAAAGTAGGAAAGTGCTTAGCTTATGTAAGAAAAATAATAAGAAATAGCAAGAAAGTACTTGTAATTACCCTTAACCAGTAATAAATGAGAACATGTACAAGTGAATGGATATTATTACCATTTTAAAAATGAAAGAAGTTGCATGAATTTTAATGCATTTATTTATATACAGAATAACTCAAACCTCGAAGATAAATTGCTCCGGATTACATGGCTTATTAGTGAACTAAATGAGACTAGCTCCAAATACTATGGCCAATTCAGTTTCTATAGAAGCTCCTTAAATACATGGTCTGTAGCATCAAATGTAGATAAAGGAGCAGAAATAGAGTTTAAATTAAAACTTTGGTGTTGATTAGATAAACCTCATGTGTGAACTGAAAAAACAATCCAGTTTTTCCTTAGTATTTTGAATTGTATCTGTTCCTCTTTACCTACTTTCACAAGAGAAATGCATTAAGTCATCATATAAGTTCTTGATTTTCCTAAGAGAATTGCTGGATAGGGAATCCACAAGGTTAATCACAGTGTTATTTTCCACAATGAGATGAGGAAAGCCATGTCTCAGATGGAGTTGTTACTGGACATCAGGAGAAGTAGTTACATAGACTAGAATGAGGAGAATTGGAGAGACACAGTAGTGTAGTTCACACATTCAATGCCTCAATGATTTCACCAGTGTTCTCATTTCCATCCCATAGTCTTGGGGGGCTGTGTGTGGTTTTATTAGATAATATCAGAGTATCTGTGTGTTGTTAATACAGCAGTACCAACCTGTGATAAATATCAGGATATCATTCTATAGTTAATTCCAAAGAATATATCAAGGCTGACACAGTGTTATTGCCAACATACAGATCAGTCTTGATCATTGTTGATTTGTTTTTAATTTAAAAGATGTGAGAACTCACCTGTGTCATTCTCTTGGTCCTCAGTTTAAGATTTCCCAAGCATGCAGTAAACTCTGAAATTCAAAGGATTAATCAGCTATAGACAAATTGTTTAGTTATGAATTTATAAGAAAGGCGAGGCACTGAACTTAAGCTGACAAAGGAAAGAAACACAAGCAAGTGTGAAGTAAAAAAATAATGGTTTGGAAATATTTCAAAGTCCTGTAAGACTACATTATTCAATGTGGTTGGGACCTGGGTGTTTGGGTTTCAGATTTGGCAATATTTACAAAGACACAGTTAGATATAACAATAGTGGGACCCTTCCTAAAGTTGAAGATCATTAAGTTTCATGGAAAGTCAATATTCTGATGCCATGTTGATAATCTCATGCATGCTACACATTTCAAAGTGCGAGATATTTCACTTTTTGTGTTATGTAATATAAAAATGTTCACATTTGAAGCACTTCAGATTTCATATTTATTGGATAATATATTAATATATTGTAATATTTTTGATAGACAATGTTTTCAATAGTTATCCTCAAATATGTAAGAGGGATGAATTATCAATCTACCAATGATTTTTACTCCTTTTACTTCATTTCAAATACTTCATAGATATGTCTTAGGAAATAAATATTAAATGAGTGTTATTTTTTTTCTGATAGTCCCTGGACAATAGAGACACCCTCTTATATGATAAAGTATTCTAATAAGTTGAATATCATTGTGATATAGTCATAATTTCTTACACTTAAAATGAAAATTGTATACAGTATTAATCATGACCCTAATATGTAGTTGGAAGTTTTCTTGTGTCCCGTCCAGCCCGTGCCCCCACCACTTAAAAAATAATTATTCAGAGGCTTAATATTAATCACCAATTTATGGCCATGGCCTATGGCTCAAGCTTCTTGTTAGCTAGCTCTTATAACTAAACTCAGCCCATTTCTATTAATCTGTATGTTGCCATATGTTTGGTGGCATTACCTGTGTGCCATTACATGCTGCTCTCTGGATGGCAGGATGGTGTCTCCTCTGCCTCTGACTTTCTCTTCCTCTCTCCCCAGTTGGAATGTACCACCTAACCTTATTCTGCTTCACCATTGGCCAAACAGCTTTATTTATCAACCAATCAGAGCAACACATATTCACAGCATGCAGAGACAACCCACAGCACTAAAATATTTAAAATTTAACTTAAATGGTAAAATGTTCATAGAAATAATAATTACAGTTAGTAAAATTAATAAGTATTAGAAGTACCTAATGAGCATTTAAAACCTTACATCTAAAATGATGATTGCTGTGCATATTTGAAATGCACATGAAATGCTAAAAATTAGGGTTAAATTAGTCTTAAACATTTTTATTGCTAGTATATCTTATAGTGATTACTCACTTTAAAATCACTGTTTTTAAATAAGATATTCATTACTCAAGGAGTGCAGTTTTTTTCCCTTAATATCCTCAGTATCACAGAGGTTTAACCAAGCAAGCTAAAAGTGGGCTGTATCAAAGGAGAGCAACCAAGTTACAATCAATAGAATATAATGTCCTAAGTGTCTTTAATTCTTTCTTAATGGCTTTCCTATATTAATGTGTCCCTTTGGATAAAACAATATCACAATTCAGACTTAGTCCATTTAAATCTTATATGAACATTAAAGCCATTTCAACAACACAAGGTACCTTGTTTCCAGTGTTGCATGAAAGAGGACGATTTATCTTTACAGTTATCTAATGTGACACATTATCCAACATCTTTGTCTGGCATCTGAATATTCTATAACAACAAAGTTGAAAGATGTGACCAGTAGTCTCAAAGGAACTTCCAAGTTGCTCTTTGCTCCAGAGCAAGATTTGCATTGTTGACAGGAGTGTTTGTCACTGTGCAACTTTGTCAAGCAAATCTGCTCTGGAAAGGGATAAGGAGGTGGGACATAGATGATATGAGGAGTGTCTGCCTTAGTAATCAACATGCCCAGTACTGTAGTGCTAGGCTCATCAAAAGCCAATCCCCTATATCACTAAAGAAAAAGAAGGTAAGGATGGAGCTTCTTGAATCATGACATGTAGTGACTACCAGTGGGTATGCGTGTGTCAGACAGAGTCATGGGAAGAACAAAGCATAGCAACCAATTCCTCCAAGAGTTCCATATCAGTGAATCCTTCCTCTTTCTGGCATTTTAGACAAGTTCCCACACCCTGACTAAGTGGAAGGTTCCATGAGTAGTTCACTAAAACACACATAAATTAAGAGGCATTTTTTACTAAAATGAGCACAGGAAAATATGTGTAACCCACAGCATGTGAAGTGAGATCTGTATAAAGTAGTAGCATGTAAAGTAGTAAGTAGTATCAGGTGCCCAAAGGACATAAATGACAAAATTAGTTTTCTGTTATCAGTCAAATCTAGGAAAATTGCAACATCTCCAGCTTTTAAAATGTCATGCTATATCTCTGTATGTACACAATGACTTTAAACACACACACATACACACACACAAACACACACACACAAAAAACCATTACACTAATAGACATACTAATATAGATAGCAGAAAGCTCATGAAGCCTCAATTATGACAAAGAACCACAAGCAACTAAGAATTGGGAGTGGGAAAAAGTCTTTGTAGGGAAGAGCACACCAATTGGTTAGCCAGTATCAAATGGTTAGCTCTGAAAACATACATATCAGGGGCATTAGAGAGACTGTACAGATTGTATTTAGGAACACACACACACACACACACACACACACACACACACACACACACACACCAATATATATGTGACAAAAATTAAAGAAAAAAGAGGCCATGAATTTAAAAGAGAGCAAGGGAGAGGTGTTTAGGTTTGTATAGACTAAAGGGAAGGAGGAAATGGTCGAATTTTAATCTTAAAATATTTGAAAATATTGTACACATATGGGCTTATATTAGACTATACTTTAGGTTTTATTACATCCAACAGAAATATTATTTACATATTATCCAAACATGGAACTCAGCTATTTGTAAGACAGAGTGCCTAAATGAATAATCTCTGATTCCCACCTGACACAAGAGGTCCTTCCAGAATGCTTAAGCATAATCTAGAATTTTAAATTTATTCTGACATACAATAACTTGCTATTGAATCCCTTAAGTGAAACTTAGTTTTTTTGCTAGATTTTAAACTCCTTAATAACAGCAACTATGTTATCTTTTAGTTTCATTCCCATTTCTGTGACTTATTGAGTCTTAGACTTATGGAAGTTCTGGAGAATTGCGAAACCTTAGAAACATAATGTAGAGTGTAACTGAGCTCCTTATTGAGAGATGGGGGTTGAGACAGGGCCTTAAGTAGCACAGGCATGTCTCAAACTCACTATGTAACTTAGGCTGTCTCCTTCAAGTCAGAATCCTCCTGCCTCCAGTTACTGACTGCAGAAGTGTGCCACCACACCCTCTTCTTCGTGGTGGCTTTCAGTGTACTAGGGGTTTTTCACAGAACTCTGCATTTCTTTTCTTTGTGTGATTCCTAACATTCTGCATTCCTCTGGTGTCTTAAATTGAATTGCCATCTCTGTGGTAGACCATAGACCACTCACACAGCCATAAACACCATGACCACAGTATTTATAGCGTTCTAAAATAGCTAAAATAAAAAGTGTATGAAAAGAAAGCTCCACATTCTATTTTTTAAAAAATTTATACCAAGTAGCTCAAAAATATCCCCGAAGAGCCTTCTGATCATCCCCTGGAAATGTGCCTGCTGCAGATCCCTCAGGCCCATCAGGTCTTTGAGACAACAAAATGAATTTCTGACACTTCTTTTACAGAAATGGGAAGGGTGGTCGAGAAATTGTCAAGTACATGTGACCAGTTCTTGAAAATGTCACAGCTGCATTAGAAATACTGTTATACTTTTGGCAGTCTATAGGGGAGTCCCTTAGTTGCCAATGAGTGTGCTGTAAAAAGGATTTGGCAACATCTGGATGTATGGATTCACAACTTGGGGTGAGAATTCTAGCATGGTGGTAAAATTCAGAGGTAACCTGGGGCATTGCAATCATAGGAAAGGCCTCTATAAATGAAGAACTCTAATATGCCACCAATGCTGATTCCAAAAATACTGTTCTTGAGAAAAACGGAACATCCTTGAAAGAAACTGAAGCAAATCCCTTTATGATTTATACCTTTCTTTAACAACAAATGATGGTGTTCTTTTCTTCTGTCCTCAGTGCCAGGCAGTGTCATGATACCTGTTGTCCAGAATTCATCTCAGAGCCCTTTAACCTAGGTGTACAGTAAGGAGGAACACTTTTTAATGATGGGAAGAGCAAGGCTGAGCTTCAAGAGAGTATCTAAATACTCCCACCTACAGGAGGGTCAAAACATTCTGAAATTCTACTCATTAGTATTTCCCTTACAACCAATGATTACAAAGCCAAATCTTTTTAGGGAAGTCTGTTGTCAGTATTCAATAATATAATTTTAGCAATGTAAAATCCAGGTGATTATGAATGCATCTAGGATTACAAGACAATGTCATCTACCTCACTTAGACTTGCTCAATTTGTTACACCTTTTTATGTTTGGCATTTATCGCATCTCATTGTTGATTATTGGGGATTCTATTTGCCCCTATTTAAGAACTCTGAAACATAAGCCAGTCCAACATGACAAATCATGAGCTACTTCAAAGCAGTCAGACAATTAGGCACAGGGTCCACATTAAATGTCTTCGTATTTTTCTCAGCTTAATACTGGAACCTTATCTCAGCTAACATTTTTAACTGTAAATGACAATTCTAAAGAATTATTCCTGGACATTGGTGCTTAATTCACACAAGTGTCTTGAGGTTGTTTTTCACTATTCCTAAGCTCCATTTATTAAAATTATTTTTGACCTGCTCTCTTTGCTTTATTCCCTCTTAAGAACAGTGATGATCCTGATTCTATCCCTACAATCAATATTGCCTGTAGGGGAGGATGCATCATGAAACATACTGGCATTGATGCAATCTGATTTCCTCTCCCCCAGAGGAATACATAGCTTTGAGTAATGAGTACAAGACATTCATAAGTATAGTAGTAAGGAATTTCTGGGGGACTCTCTGTAGCCCACCCTGCATATGGACTCACTAAACAAGTCCTTTGAGCTGGATGCTTGATTTTGGAAAACAGTAGATCAGATAAGCTGGACCATGAAATCATGTGGACTGCCACTGGGAGATTAAAGAATAGATTTTAGCGAGTGAATCCTGACTCATCAGCACACTGTGGGATCAGATTAAATGCTATCAAAGCTGCACTGAGTGTGGAGATAGAGGGAAGTACTGTCATGAATGAAGAGTTTCTGGCCTGTATTTTTACTTAAGACTATTTTCTCTACAATCCTTTCTTCCTTTCTCTCCTTTCTTCCATCATACATTTGCTTCTCTGACATCCTTTAGACCTCTAAACCTCCAAAGTTTAGGAGACACTGAGTGAGAGCCAGTGGCTGGTCTCGTAATACATTGTTTGACCATCTTTCTAATACTGTGCTTCCTAGAATAAGTGATGGGAGGACTGGGAGACTCTAGTGCTGTGAAGCGCCAACTTCTGATTCTCTGTCTAGATGATGGCTGTTCATAATTGACCTGAGATGGGTAGACCACAATGCTAACTCCATTTCTATCTGAAAATAGACTGCCATGCCAGACACAGAGATGAAGAAAGGGACAAACACAACCGAAAGTTCCTTTCATGTCCCTCACCAGGTAAATCCCACACACTTCTTTCCATCAATATTCAATCAGCCCAAATATCTTTCACTCATCCCATTCCTGCTCTTAGACAGAGTTGACTCTTTTGTATTTAGAATTTTTATTAGTCTATCACCTAAATCTAAAGTACAGAACCCACACTTTAACAGGTAGAGCAAGTAAAAAAGTCAAAGGAGGAACAATGCAATGGGGGTGGTAAGCCACAGGCTGTTCCATCCAATGGCATATGTTGCTGTTAACTGAGCTGAAAAATAAATTATAAAGCATTGTAAACATGTAGAAGGAAGATTCAAACTATATTTTCTTCATTGATGTAGTTCTTTATGGTATGTTATGTCAGTTACAGGTAACTGTATGATTTGTATGATGGCATAAATTGCCAGAAATCATCTGTCAGTAAAGGCATATTGGATTATAAACCAGGAAGTAGAATGTGCACATCAAGAATGACTGTATCTCAGTCCTTAGGTGAAATGAGAGTGAGTGGAGAGGTTTAGAGGGCGTTACTGGCATGGCGGAAGGCAGCATGCCTGAGCTACACTGGAATGAATTCAGCATCGGAATAAAAAAACAATTGCACATCTTAGCTGTATATTGTTTAGCTCAACTTCGAAAATTACTTTTCTTGATTTGAGATTATTTATTTAGAGTGGTGTCTATCATGACCATGGCATCTCTTATAAAGGAAACCAGCATGGTGGGAAGCATGGTTGCACACAGGCAGACATGGTGCTGGAGGAGCTGAGAATTCTACATCTGGATCTGCAGGCAACAGGAAGGAAGGCAAGACACTGGCTACAGCTTGAGCACTTAAAACATTAAAGCCCACCCCCAATTAGATCACACACCATGCCCTGCCATGATAATCAAGCATTCAAATCTATGAGCCTGTGTGGACCATTCTTATTCAAACCACTACAAGGAGTCTAAGTCTAGTTCTGTAAATGTATGCCAAATACTTCCTGGTATATTCCAATACACACACACACACACACACACACACACACACACACACACACACACACACACAAATGTGTTAATGCATTTATAAATTCTATGTAAATTTGTATGCAAATAGTTTTATAGTACTTAAGAATTCTATAGTGTGACTATATCAAAGAAAATGATATATATGTATATATATGATAGATTTATATGTAAAGATATATATAGATACAGATATAAATATAGATGTGTGAATATATATATATATATATATATATCCTTTGTATATATATCACAATCACACATAGGAATTCTTAAATAGCATAAAGTTATAGGAAGTCAGTATTTGTAGAATGATTCAACAGATATGTTCTTGTGTAGTAAGGGAGAAAATTCGCATTGAAATAAAATATTTTATTTTGACTTTTATCAGCTTCCTTGTGGTCCTGTGCATGTACACATATAAGTATAACGAATTGACAAGGGTTTGATACTTTACCCAAACATCATGATAATTACTGGCCTGTCACACTTTCAGAGATTTTTTAAAGCAGACATGGGATACCCCTGTGTCAGACACTAAGGAATCTTCCACTGAGAAGCATCAGTAGTTACACTGTCAACATTTCCATAAACCTCAGTTCACATAGCATGACAGAGAACCAGAAAACATAAACCTGAACCAGACCAAGGAGAGGCAGTCCCAGCATAATAAAGTCTGCAAACCTTGTAGAATATACAAATGAGATCATACATCATCCAAGATTGTGAGCAAGCCTGCCATTGGCTATAGAGAGAGCGGGTTTTCATCTTCATGGTCCTTTGAGGTACAGACATCATTGAACACATAATTGAAAACAAAGGAGGCCAGTGTTTCTGCCAGTAAGTTAGGAAGAAGCATAAAACACTCACAGACAAGTATTTCTCAACTCTTTGTAAGTGGAGAAATGCTCTAATAAATTCCAACAACTTTGGCTTCCCCTGGGATACGAGCTTGTACTCTTTTTTCCTCTGGAGAAACTTCTTACCTCCCATTACCCCCATTCTTGGTGCTAATGAACTTGAGATACCTAGACAGCGGAAAACGAAACAAAACATTAACTTTGCTCTTTTAGTATTGGCAAAGGTCTAAAGCAATAATCCTTGTCATTTATCTCTTTATCTTTTATTGTCTAGCACTTTGTGAAATTATCTAGTCAGTTAATCTCCCTAATGTCTCTGTGAATCAGGTTAAATGATGTAGTTTCTAAAATAGATATATACAAATTTTATCTTTGTAGGTCTAGTGATGTACCTTATGGGTCACTGATTGTCATTTACTTTGCACACATCTATTTTTTGTTGTATTACCTCTGAAGAAACTTCCTAGAGGAATAGTGGTTCAGTGAAACCATTGTTCATTTGGTAATATTGTATTTTATTATTTATTTCCTACCATAACTGCTCTTAGTTTTAAATAAATTTATATTTGTAGAAATTTTTATCTTGAAAAAAGTACAAAAATCTTAAAGTTAGCTGGCAATTTAAAATTGAAAGAACCATGTGCTTACATTTTGTTTCTTCAAAGTCATTTTTTCAGAAGTGGTATTTTTGAAATATAGAACAAATGGGAGCTTTTAAATCAAATTAAGTCTTAATTCATGCTTAATATTTTAGGTAAACTTAAATTCTATAGATTAAAAGGATTCTAATATAAAAGAGACACTGTACATGATATCACAAACTCTACCTTCTTTTCTTTGTGGTCTGTTTTTGTTGTTGTTGTTGTTTGTTTGTTTTTGAGATTATAATATAATCACATTATTTTCTCCTTGCCCCAAACCTCTCACACACTCCTTTTAGCACTTTTTCAAATTCATGTAATCTTTTTACTGTGAATTGTTTTTACATGCGCACACACACACACACACACACACACACACACACACACACACACACACACGTGAACACGCATGCACATACGCACTCACACATTTTAAAATATAAGCTGCTCAGTCTATGTGATGCTTCTCATCTGCATGTTTTCAAGGCTGAGCATTTGGTGTGAGATAGCCAATAGGTGTCCTTTTTTTCTGAGAGAAGACTGTTTCCCTTACTCTCAGCATTCCTCAGTTGCCTGCAGTTATTTATTTAGGATTGAGGCCTCCTGGTGTTTGTCCACGTTGGTATGTCTATTGTTCTCTTTCAGCTCATGTTAAGGCAGTAATGATAGTGAGACTTCATCTGTATAGTTGCTGACATTACTAGGGGACACAGTTCCATAGAAAATTCCTTGATCCTCTGCCTCTTCCATAGTGTTTCCTGACCTTTAGGTGCAGGGTTTTTGTTTTATTTTGAGATGTATCCATTGGAATGGGGCTCCAAAACTCTGTATTTTGATTGTTGTGCTTTTTTATTTTATTTTATTTTTAATAATGGTCTTTGTCAGTGGCAAAGAGAAATTTCCTTGATGAAGGGTGAGTAATGTGTGTGTGTGTGTGTGTGTGTGTGTGTGTGTGTGTGTGTGTGAATATAAGACACAAATTTAGTGTGGAGTTATGGATTATGTTGGTTCAATTAAGAGGTACTTGTAGGTGCTCCTCCAAGCTCCACAATTTCACTAGCTCTGGGTAGTTGGTTAGGTTTCTAGTACAAGGGATGATTTCTTTCTTGTTGAATGAGTCTTAAGTCCCATTAGAGGGTTGTTGCTTACCACAGAGGTATGTGTGCTGTTACTGTCCCCTGAGGGTCAGTGCTGCCATACTGGTCATTATTGTGATGCGTAAGTGTTATAGCTGTGGGCTGGGTGGGGTGCTGGTGTCTGCTTACCTCCTTTAGAAGTTTTCATGATGACTCAATGTATTATGAAAGCTAGGGTTTAAGGAGGAAGCATTGAGGTCAGTTCCAACTCAAGGGTCCTAAGGTCCCTAGGTCTGAAATTCGTGTGTTGTCTTCAGCAATAGGAAACTACCCTTCACTAGTCTCTAGTATATAATACAATAGTTCATATAAGCACCGGAAACACTTGCCAAGTCATGGATGTTGTAGATTTTTACTCTCTACAAAGTCTTGGTGTTACCCTAGCCACATGTGCCTACAAAAAAAATGTAGTTAAGTAGATTTTGACAATAACCTTCTTTGTCAAATGTTGTTCTTGTTTTTGACTCTTTCCCACTGACTCAATAGTTGCTCTAGATGAATTCACGTAGACTGGACATCTCATGGTGACAGGAGCATCTTGTCTTCTATACAGTACATGCTTGTATTCTCCGCTCAGTAATGTGTCTTACCAGCCATGTATTTGAAAAATTAATCTAGATCCACAACATAAGAATCATTAAAAGAAATTTTTTTTCAACTCTTGGCCTAACATCTTGATGTACTAGACTTCAAGCTTCTTTTTTTTTTTACCATTGTCCTGCCTTTGTTCTGTTTTATTATTTTCACACAAAACTGTCCATATAATCTGTCTTTTTACCCATGTGCAAATGGATTTTGTTTCAGGGAACTGTGCTCCTCATTTCTAGTTACACCTGCATCTGAGCTTAGCAGCAACATCCCTTTAATAATAACTAACATTCCTGAGAAATGCTATCTCCATTGAATAATCATGAAAAAGTAACCTTGTTTTCAGCAAAGCAAAACATTTATTTGATGATGCATTGGTCAAATTCTTTCTGGAGACATTTTTCTGAATCTCCCAACAAATGACCCTATTTAGCACAATGATATTTTTTGAGGCATATTTATTATCAGGCTGGGTAAAGACCACTGCTGACCTAGACACATAACACAATCATTTTTGCTTTCTTTCTTCTTTAAGTATGTCATTCTACTACCTATTCTTTGGTTAAATCATTTTATAAGCCCATGCTTTACAGTTAAAGTTCAGTGACGGAATTTATACACCATCTGTTTTATTCTTGTTCACCACAGTTCTCACATTATGTGCCTGCCTTAGATTTTAAAAACCAGATTTCCATTTTTTCATATTTGCCATTTCTTCCAACCCTATGTAAATTATGATGAATGTGAACAGCCTTATCACCTAAACAGAGATAACTGTGGCAGAAAAGGTGTGTGGTCTAAGAAATAAAAGTTCAGCCTGTTCTTGACATAAATGTCAAGATGAGCTAAGAGTTGCCCTTGCGACAGATAATTAGGGAAAACTGTCAGGCCTTCAGCTTAATCCTCTGTACATCTGCTCAAAGTCAGCACTGGAAACTCTGGGATCTAGGGAGACAATCTTTTGTAATTAGCCAAGGCCACAATAATCCATAAAAACATCTGATCAAATTGATTTCCAGTCCATCAGGTGATATCTGTCAACCACAAGCTTGCAGATCATCCTGGAGCTGTGACTAGTGTGTGTGAACCTCTGAGGTCATTTAGAGGTTCCTTTGCCTTGTAAATATAAAATCATTTCACTTTTTGACAGCATCCTTTTCTGTAGGGCAGAAGGAAAGAGGAGAGGCACAAAAAGGGGGAATCTACGAGGCATTTACAGACAGTGACATCAAGGAGGCAGAATCCACAGACAGTTTTAGATGATCAGCGTTCTGCTGAGGTGTGGTTATCCATAAGAGAAGGTTATGAAAAGAGGAACTTACATTACATCTGCTTCTGGGCTTGAGACCTCTACCCTATCCATGGTGTCTATAGTGGCCCAAGCCATCTCTCATCACCTCTCTGTGTTAACTTCCATCTCTATCTCTTACTTCTTTCTCCAAACAATACTTTTTAGATATTCAAATACAGATACTGCATCTGTCTTCCTCAATTTTAGTATTTAAAAATGAGTCAGTCATGTCAGTTGTCTGCCCACTCTCATAGTGCAATATCCTTATTAACCTGTGCATTAAAGGTGAAGTCAGCACAATTCTTTCTTGCTTCTCTCGAGTCTTGTCTTATGCTACATCCTCATGGCTAATACAGTCTCTTCAATAATGCAATTCCCATTTATTTCAGAATTCCTGCTGCTGCAAATCTTCTTTGGTGGTAAATTTTGATGGTCTACTTGTCTGGGTTGAGAGATGCCTAGGACAGCATTGTGGCATATTCCCAGTTATGTCATTGTGGGTGTTGCATGTGAGGGTGTTGAACTTAATGGGTCATTCTGTTAGGAATTCAGAAGATCAACATACTAGTAGGAACATGAAGAGGAATATTGCTTACTAGGTTTCAGAAATAGAATTGTGTCATGAATTGACTTTTCATATTGAGGCAGGCAAACAGAAGGAATAGTTTGGTAGCCTGAGATATTATTTGGTTCCTTGTAAATAATGCACTTGGCAGGCTAACTCCTTTACCTGCAAATACTGTGCACATAATCTTGAAATTTCCACCCTTTTCAGACCCTCTTTTCTATCAGGATACGGATACATCACTCTCTGAACAATAGTAAGTGCCTTTGCCTCTAACAACAAAGACATTTAAAGAATCTCTCTTCATACATATTTCCAATATCTCTAGCTATGAAGAATGGGGAGGCCCACTTAACCTAAACTATTTTTGGGGGGTGCATGCATACTAAGATAAAACTGTGTCCTTCAAGAGAACTTTGAGAGAGATCTTGTATTTATCATTTCATACCTACATAATTTAACATGCATATAATTACAATCAGATGCATTATGGGAGGGGTGTGCAATATGGCATAACATCAATATATGACTCAATCTTTCAATCAATATAGAGAACAACTCTCACTAAACCCATTAGGGACCAGCCTCTCTTTACTTTAGACAGCATAAAAAGGGACATAGACTGAAGGTGAGGCCCTGGAGTAGTTTCACTCAAGTGGCCTGCTTTTAATCTTGACAGCATATCCCTCTATAATCTGTCTTTTTTGTTTTTGCAAACATGTATGAGCTTTTCTTTTTTCAGTTCTTTGGATAACAGGCCAAGAATCTGGAAACATCAGACTTGAACCTTGACTCCTGGTAATAGTATTCATGTAGAGAATGTATCTCTGTTTTGCTTATATGCTGCTTTTTTGTGATATTTTGTGTTAACGGGTGCCTGAATGTCAATGTGAACTAACCAACCTGAAAATATCCTCCCTGATTCCTAGCTTGTATAATGACAGAAGTAGCTTCTGGAGGCAAAAAAAAAAATGTATCAACAGTGTGCGTACCCCACAAATTATAATAGTAGTCAGCCTGACAGTATATGTCCACAAGTACAATCATGACACAAATATTATGGGGGTGACCAACAGCTTTCTAATTAGACTTAAGGTCTGTTATACAAGAAGGAATCATTTTATAAATATGGCCAAGAATCTGTGGCTAGGGAGATTATAGGTCCATATTCTCATCTTGCTAAAGGGACATAATATGAGACTGCCTTCTAAATATTTATTCTTGTACTAATAGACTAGTAAAATCCTCACCTTTCATCACAGAAGCTTCTTTATGCAACAAATGGCAGTTAATACAAACACTTTGCAATTGATCAAAGTGCAGAGGATAAGTGAACTATAGCCATACATAAATGAGACATCTATATCACACTCCCTCCCTACAAGGACTCAGAAAATATTGCTGAGGAGTGGAGGGAGAAATATCATAAGAGCTGGGGATTGGGAGATTACTGTAAAATAATATTTTCTAGACTTGATTATACCATATATAAATGAACTCACATCTGCTGTGACTACATGTACAAGATATATACAAGAGCAGGCAAATCAACACTTCAGCATGTATCAGAAAGATGCTCATAAGGCCTCAACTCTAGCCCCTAGAAACTGATGGCTACTGGGAAGAGGGAGTCAGTTTTCCTTGGTGTTATGGCTCACAGTAGGTTGTAGTTAACTCACATTCTGCTGGTGGTGATACATTTCCATGTGCATATGGGCAGCACTGATTTTGCCCAGTGGGTTATCAAAAGAAGCAGAAGAGGAAAAGGAGGAGGTGGTGGTGGTGGAGGAGGAGGAGGAGGAGGAGGAGGAGGAGGAGGAGGAGGAGGAGGAGACAGCATAAACGAGGAAGAAGAATATAGTTGGAGGAACTAGGAGTAGTTAGAGAGGGGTAGTTGGGTGGACATGATCTAAATAGGGCATTCATGCATAAAATTACTAACATCACTGTTTACAAATAAGAGGAAAATGAGAAATCAGCTAAAAGATGGGTGACCAGGAAATAGACTTTTCTGTGGCACTGTTAAGGTGGTCCATATTCAGGCTATGGCTCTGCCTGGCTATCTGTTTTTCACTGCCTTTACAGTGAGAACTGGAAGGAGAAAACACAGAAGGACTTGGTCTATGCAGTTTGCTTGAAAAACATCCCATTGAGAGCATTGCCTCAGGAAGGCTTGGTTCATGGAAAGCATGATACAATTAAAATACTTTCATAAGTACATACATGTGCAGAAGTACTTTCAATTGGGACAATAGGAAAGCTGCTTTGAAGATATCTCCAGATTTGTCTAGACTCTGCCCATCACAGGCTGAGGTATGAAAGTTTAAGTGACTGTCACCATTTTTTTCCTTGAGAAGAACCATTTTCCTACGGTTACATTATTTTCCTGTGGTTGTGTTAGCACAGGGTCACCGTCCAAACTGTTTTTCCAGATTTGTGTCTCTGCTCAGCTGTCAAAGCACTCAGAGTCCAAGGAAGCTTTGGTTGTAGTGCTCCAGCTCCAGATGACAGTGGACCTAGTCTTTTTCCATGTGATGCTAATTTTGCAGACACACAGAATGCAAGAGTTGTAGAAGCATGGAGGCTTATACTTCTTCCAAGGAAGATCTGATTGGGTCAGGCAATATATGGTAGTAACAGAGAGAGTGAAATGGAGAAGTTGAAAGTCCTGGTTTTATGGACTTTGACTTTAAAATATTAGTTATTTTTATATTTATCTCTGTGTGTCTGTGTGTCTGTTTCTCTCTCTCTCTCTCTCTCTCTCTCTCTCTCTCTCTCTCTCTCTCTCTCTCTCTGTATACATATAGCCCATAAGAGGGTGTTGAGTACCCCAGAGCTATAGTTATGGCTGATCGTGAGCCATCCTACAGGGTTACTGGGGGATGAACTTGTATTTTCTGTGAAAACAGCAGTTTCTCTTAGATACTGAGCCATCTCTCCAACCTTATATTTGAATTTTTGAATAATATGAGAAATGTTTACTATAGGTGAGAAGTTTTGGAGATATAATAAATACATTTTGTACTCAGTAGTTGGAAAGGGCATTTTAGAGGCCAGAGGTGGAAAGTTATGTCTTAAAGGGGTATGTTTGGTTGTCAAATTGAGCAGGGGTGTACTTGGGGTGTTTATCTTGATTGTCAACTTGATAGGATTAAGAAGGACCTTGGAGATTAGTAAAGCAATTGCTTACTGAGCCTTGTAAATTTCACTTACTTCTTGAGTCTTATGAATCTCCTTCCTTCTTTAGAGGGAATATTTGATTTTGGAGGAAATGACCACAGGATAACATTGCTATTTCCAAGTACAGATGACCTTCAAATTTCAATATGGATGTTCCTGACAGGATATTTTGGTCAGAGTTTGAATGTTTAATCCAAAATAACACTTTTATCTGTTTGTTAAAATTGACTGGACTTTCCTTGTGAGGTTAATGAAGTGAATTTTTATCTTATTTTAAATTGCACATGTCTACAAACAATTCACTATGTTTCTGACTATAAATTCCCATAATTTGGCTTCTGAAATATTTTTCTTCTGAACTGTATTCATGGGTCAGCATTGAGAATTGAATTTTTTCCCAATTAAAGTATTTTCTAAATCTCTTTACACCAAATTCTCCCAATAAAATTCTGAATTCATATTCTATTCTTGTGAACCTCTAGTACATACACATGTCCATACTATTTAAAATAGATCATGAACATCTGAGATATAACCAGTCAACGTAGGGGGAGACAACCAATTTGGCTCTTATTCAACTAAAATAGATTAATTTTACGTATAGGTAGCTATTTATACCATCTTTTATAAACTAGACTGATTCAACATCAGTCTGTTAACTTTATTTGGGGGTTTGTTAAATCTTTGCTTACTTTAGAACCGGCACACCAGATTCAGCTATGTTGTTTCATGACTTGGAGAGATTTCACACATTAAGAGATACAGAAAGTCATATTTGCATATAGAATATATCTTAGACACTTCATTGGGAATTTGGACATACTGTGTAACTCTTCTGATGCACAGTGTTCAGATGTTCCCACATCAGAAACAGTAGATTTTTGTCTCTCTAACCTGCTTGAGGCAGCTAAATGGACAGACACGTTATTGATATTTTGGCTTTTTAAGGAGGGGGGGCGCCAACCAGCTCCCAAATAAATCACACATGGAGGCTTATTCTTATTTATGAATGCCTGGCCTTAGTTTGGCTTAGTTCCTTCTCAGCTTAATTTAAATTTTCCCATCTGTCTTTTGTCTCTGGGCTTTTCCCATTCTCTTACTTCTATAAATCTTACTCTTACTCTGTGGCTTGCTGTGTACCTGGGTGGCTGGCCCCTGGATTCTTCCTCTTTTGCTTGCTACCTTTTCTTTCTTTTTCCCCCCAAATTTATCCTTCTATATATTCTCTCTGCCTGCCAGCCCAGCCTATCCTTTCTCCTGTCTTGCTATTGGCCATTCATCTTTTTATTAGGCCATTGGGTATTTTTGACAGGCACAGTTATACTGTTTCACAGAGTTAAACAAATGTAGCACAAATAAAAGTAACATACCTTAAAATAATATTCTATAACACAGGTAGATCCATAGTCACAGGTAATGTAGTATGACCACTAACTCTAGAATTCTTAGCTTCTTGTCTTTTCTTTCTCTAATTCATTCATTTAATGTCAGTATAATATGTTTTAAATTTTATTATTTCTTACCATAAAGTCTCTGACCTCAATTTTTGAGTCACCATCTTCTTATACTTTTGGTTGTGAGCCTAGCCTTTAACGGCTGAGCTATCCTTCCAGCCCTGAGTCACCACCTTCTTATGTATTTGGAAAGAGGGAACAACACAGACATTCATACACACACATGAACACACACATAACTTTATTTTATAATTTTGTCCATTCTTATTCTTTTACTTTCATTTTTCCCTCTACAAAGCTTACTTTTGGATAAAAGTCTCCAGGAACAAGATCTATAACTCTGGACTTCTTCCTGGTATTTTTCTCAACTCTAGCTCTCTCTGGACTTCTCTCTAGTATTTTTTTTAAATCAACTCTTTTCTACTAAAATTCTTTTGAAGCCCTTGTACTTTTCTATTCTTGTCATTAACATCAACTCAGTTAAAAACAAATTTACTGTTCAATGGACACACAGTGTGGTGCATCCACACTAGTAAAACGATTCTATTCATTTTCAGTGCTTGTAAACACCAATGGAACCCACAGTGTTAAGTCAAGTTAAGGAACCCTCAAAACGCTTACTACATCCCTTGAAAATCCACCCTTCCACAACTGACCCTGTCTGTACCTCAGTTCCATGTGATCACTAAATTCTGAAAATGTAGATTTGTTTTTATTTTTGATATTTTACTTATGAGAATTTAATAATGGAACCTGAGATTTTATCTAGCTTGTTTTACTCAGCATGGTAATTTTTAATTTATCCATATAATTTTATAAATATACTTAGTTAAATTATTTTTATTGTGAAGTGTGTGTCTGTTGTGTGCCTATAAAATGTCTTCATATTTTTCATCACTGACAGATCTTTATGTGTTTTCTAGCTTGGTGTTAATGTAAGTAAAGCTACTGTGAGCACTTGTTGACATGTTTTTGCAAGACCATAGATTTTTGTGATGCATCAGGAAACTCTTTAGAGTGGAACCACTGAATTATAGAGAAGATGTTTGCTTAAATTGTTAAGAACCTATAAAAGCACAAAACCTTACTTTTTGCCTAGGAGATTATGCTGTTTTATACCATGTGAGTCTTACGTGTGAGTTCCAGTTTCTCTACACCCCAACCAATAATTCAAATCTTGCAATAATTATGTCTGTAGTAGTGTCTCATTGTGAGTATAATTTGAAGTTCCCTGATGTCTTTGACCTTGGTTGTGTCCTGATTTGCCATACACATATCTTTTTTGAAAAGCAGAAATAAGTGCTCAGATATTCCTTATAATTTAAACAGCACTTTCATAAATTAAGTTTGTTGATTAGTTTTGATTCAAGCCCATGGCTATCATAACTAACACACAAATATCTTCTTAGTCTTTATTGCTTTAGATTCTTATAAATATCTTTTGGGTAGAACCTCTGCATCTTAGAACTACTCCACAGAGGGCTAGTTGGGGCATTATAGAGCTTGCTTTATTTAACTCCTGTCTCAGACATCACGTCCTTGTTGTTTGATACTAGGTGGGAGGAGGAAGGAAACAGGAAAGCGAAAAGGGCAGGAAGGGAGAAATGGAGGGAGAAAGAAAGGAAGGAAGGAGCAGAGGAAAGTAGGGAGTGAGGGAGTGAAGGGATGAAGGAAGAAATGGATGGTAGAAGGGAAGGAGAAAGGAAAGAGAGGGAAGAGAGGAAGGAAGAAAGGGGGATAGAGAGTAAAAGGAGAAAGGAAGGAAAAAGGAAGGGAAAGCAGGAAGAAAGAAATGAGGAAGGAAAGAAAGGAGAAAGTGGAAAATGAAAAGAAGGAAGAAAGAGAGGGAGAAAGGAAAAAAGAAGAGAAGGAAGAAAGGGAGGGATAAAAGGATACAGTACTGATAGAACGTTGGGGAAGGAAGCAACATTTCTCATAATTTATTTGCTCATTGATATCTTTCTGATGATTTTTATTTCTCTAACAAATATGCCAGACTCAGATAAATATTGCAGGGTCTATGAGCAGAGGAACTATTCTGTCTTCTAAAGTGCAGGCCACATTTTCTTTATGCACACACACACAATTTCTATTGTAAGCTTCACAAGAATTCCAGAAAGGAGGAGCCAGAAGAACTCCAGGAAATGTGATCACATTGCACACTGCTGTGATGGGAGGAAGCAGGTTGGTGGTAAGTCCCTTCCCTCCAACATCTGTCCAAGACTTGAGCTTCATGTTATCCCAGTGAAGGACCTCTCGAATTGACAGAGTCACTGCTGAGAAGGGGCTGTTATTGACATCACTACTGACAGAGTCTTGAACTCTGATCTTTGAAAGAGTGAGAATTTGAAAGAGTGATCTTTGAAAGAGTGAGAATTTGAAACTTTCTTTGACCTTCGTCTCAACTTTCATAACTGTTCCTTTCCTATGAACTTGGTTAAACTCAATGGTACAGTTTTGTAAGGTGACTTCCACTCAAGCACTGTGTCTGGTTTTGATATCAGACAGAGTAAAATGAACACAAATCCATTTCTTATTGTCTTGAAATCCCACAGATATGCAGTATTTATCAAGAATAAAGAGGAATCTCCTTCAGAATCAAAGGTACATCATGAACCCGGCTTTCCTGTATACGTAGAAATCTGAAAGCTTTATTAAGAACCCAGAAGGTAATATAAAAGTCAGCCTCTTCCATAAGAAGTGACTTCTCCTTGGGGCACATGCATACATTCTGTTACTCTCTCAACAATTTGCTAGTGTCCAAGTTCCCACTGTGAACTTCCACTTGCACCCAATAGCTTCAGAAATTTAGAAAGATTTCTGTTTTATTCATTTTTGATTTTCAGTTAGAGATTTGGGGTAAACTCTGTTCTATTCTTGAGGGCAATTTTGACTTTAAAAATACAGTAACTGTTGCTGTTTTACCATCTTTCTTTTCTTACCTTGGTAGCCCATATAGTCTCCATTTCTACTTCTCTCTTCCCCCCTCTCCATATTCTGTAATTTTTTTATAACACACTTATCAGACTTAAATATGGTCTACATTCTGTCTGTTTCTGATTTTGTTGAGAATCTTCTCTCAGAAATTGAATTTTCTCTTTAAATTGTGTTGCAGATTTACTGGGCATGCTCATGACAACACATATTGAAAATGCCATAGTGCACAGTATCATAAGGTTCAAATTCACTTAACAAGGAAATTTCTCAGATATTTTTAAGGTTTTTTTTATATGTATTTTAATTGAAAACAAGTTTCTTTGTGGACTTCCTTTTGGTTGCTCAGGCTATTGTGAGAGCTTTGCACTGTCTTCGTACCAGAAGTAACCTGCATTCTCCACATCTTCTTGCTGCGGATATCTTTCTGTATGCTGTAAATGTGTGTTGCTCTGATTTGGTTGATAAATAAAATGTTGATTGGCAAGTAGCCAGGCAGGAAGTATAATATAGGCGGGACAAATAGAGAGGAGAATTCTGGGAAGAGGAAGACTGAGTCAGGAAATGCTGCCAGCCACTGCCACGAGAAGCACAATGTGAAGGTAGAACTGGGAAAAGGTACCAAGCCATGTGGCTAAACATAAATAAGAATTATGGGTTAATTTAAGTGTAAGAGCTAGTCAATAGTTAGCCTGAACTAATGGCTGAACAGTTTTAATTAATATAAGCCTCTGTGTGTTTACTTGGGTCCAAGCAGCCTCAGGGCCATGCAAGCCTGGCAAGAACAGGATACCTTCAGCTACAACTTCTGGTTCTAGAATCGTGTGGAATCCCAGTGGTGGTAGGCATCAGGGCTAAGAGATAGCAAGGAAGCAGTAGTCAGGTTCCATTAACATTGAAAAGTTTTACTTAGAGGATCCAGAATGGCTTCATCTCACAGTTGCACCCTATTTGCTCAGTTTTACCCTCTAATAGCATCCAGGGTCTCAGTGGAGTCATCTTTCATAATTCTCCATTTCATGTTTAGGTTCATGAGTTAGGCTGTTGTCCTCTTTAGCAAACAATATATCTTAGAAGCTGATTCGGAGGTGGCAGTCAGCTATGAACTCATGTCTCTTTTGTTCCAAGCATCTCAAGTCTTCCATCTTTCCCTTCATTTTGAATGCTTCTGTACTAGCTTCCAGTACCAGAAGCACAAACACTAACCTTACAGAGACCATCCACGTGTATCTGAAATTATGATGATGGATCTTGCCCTAGATTCTTATTCTGTGTCACCTTTGACGATTCTGATTAACAGCTGGCATTTGTGATGGGACATGGACTCTCAAAATCACAGGTATAACAAATGACAAGCAAATAACCTGTGTATATGTAGGCTTTGTATTATAGTAACTTAGTGAATTAGGAATCAAAGTGGCATGAAAGAAGCTAGAACACTGGCTAAGGTATGAGAATCACCATTTATGCATTCAAACGTATAAATGCATCATCATTTACATCAAGAGGAAAAACAGGACCACATATCATATTCATGCTTCCAAGTTTCATTTCTGTTAAATAATATTTGATTTTCTTTGATTGCTGCTACCATTCCAAGATTTTTTTCTAAACATGTCATAGAAACCTTTTCAACAAGGCAGCAGGCATCAGATTTTTACTTCTAAGAACCGAC
Organism: Peromyscus maniculatus bairdii; assembly: GCF_049852395.1. NCBI lineage: Eukaryota > Metazoa > Chordata > Mammalia > Rodentia > Cricetidae > Peromyscus > Peromyscus maniculatus. Next base: position 19,471,535 of record NC_134870.1, on the reverse strand, counting down.
TGTATCCTACAATAGGTTCTCAGAAACTAGTACACATGTGCAACTTGAACTTAGCCCAGGTTTAGACCCATCTTCCATGTGAAGCTCTCACACTCTAAGATACATAAAACCCAAACCTGAAAGGTATGAGTTCTTTGCCACATGCTTTTAAGATATACTTTCAAAGAGAACATTACATCCTTATTTTCAATAGAAACCAAAGAACATTGCTGAAAAATAAGTGAAAGAAAAAGCAAACATGCTGTGTTTATGACAGAATCTTGACTTTTCAATGTGTTTCTAACCGAATCTCACCCCAAATTACCCTAAATTTATTTGTATAGCTTTACAGACTATATCATTATTGCCATAACATATAAATAACTCCAGATGCTAAAGAAAATATTATGCAAATTTAAAATGATTTATTATTATCAATGTTTTCCATAGGACAAACACTTAAGAAATATTGATTAGAGTTTGGTAATAGGATGCAGTAATGGACACTCTCTTGACTTAGAAGACAAATTTTAAGATACTTACGTAGTGTTATCACTTCTGAAATCAGATTTTACAATGAGCAAATGATAGCATTGGAAGAATAGGTAGATGTAATACTTGTACTCATAGATCTCACTAGTTGGCAACTATATTGTATTATATATGAGGAATTGTCCAAGGTTCTGAGATCACATGACACACAGGTCACATGCCACCTTGCCCCTAATATAGAATGGTACATGAATGTCTGTGTGGTACAACATATCCGCACTATTATTACAGGTATGTCCACACCAAGTGAAAGGCTCAAGCAATGGCAAATGAATACCTTATTTGGGTCAGAAAAATTCAAATAAATTTTCGTTGGATTTTGGAGCATATACATTAAATTAAAAAAGTTAGCAAAGGCATGTTACAACGGAAAGAAAAATTAAAAGCAAAAAGAACAAGATAGTAAGTGTGTATAGAACATAAAAGAATACTGAGAAGAAAAGCAGAATATAATCTGGCAGTGGGTGATAGAGGGATAAACAAAATCAAAACATGTTGTATGTATGCACAAATACCATAACATGTTCTATTAGTTTGGGAAGCTATTTATGCTAAAAACATGTTGAATCTATATGCAAGAAATGGTTTGGCTTTGGTTCAGTATAGCAAAAGGAATAGTAGATGAGCAATCTGGTTAACAGATTACTTCATGTGACTCTCATCATCTTTTGAATCATCTATTGAATCAACCAGAGTGGACAGTGGAAAGCAATGTGTATATTTCCATGAAGAGCAATGTCTCAAAGTTACTATCAGTTATTAGTCAAATCATCAAATTTATTTTTTCCCTTTTTCTGCTGTTTTTTTGGTTGTTGTTGTTTCATGAAACAGAGTTTCTCTGAGAATCTCTGTTTGTCCTGGAACTCACTTTGTAGACAGACCAAGCTGTCCTTGAACTTGAACATCGGCCTGCCTCTGCCTTCCAAGTGCTGGGATTAAAGGTGTGAGACACCATTGTCCTGCCTATTTTGTCTTCTAATCTAGAAAATAAGCTCCTAAATCCTGGAAAAGGGATTCATTTCCAGAATTTGAACAAGGAATTGCATCTTTACATCTAATTTAAATTGTTATAGAATGCATTGGTGCCTATGAATCAATAGTATATGAAGGACTCATAGTGACCAGTGACTTCTGAATGGCACACTTGCCATGATGTCCTTGGAGGATAGTAGCTCAAATCAGTTTATTCTACATCATGCCCCTTGCTCAAGGTTCTACCGTGTCAGGTGAGAGTCATGTGGCAGATCAGAAACAGAGAGGAGCAGAGTTCTGAAGAAATAAAGAACAAAATAAAAAGGAAAATGAAGTCTATGTCTCAGGTCTGCTGCCATTCTAGTATCGGATTGGAAAGTTCTCTGGTGTACATTGCCAATTGAAAAGCAAAGTTTAAATTCTAAATTCTATGTCAATGCCATTAGAAGGAAACAAATTTGATGACAGGAATTATAATCAAAATACATTCTGGTGTGATATTTGAAAAACAGCAACAGAAATCTGAAACAAACAAGTCAGAACAAAATTATGGTTAAAAACAGGAATTTCTTAAAGAAAGCATGTGTACATTTTATATATGCCTTCAGGGTCTTAGTTTTGATGGAGAGGGGGAGGAGAGAGAGAGAGACAGAGAGAGAGAGAGAGACAGAGAGAGAGAGACAGAGACAGAGAGAAAGAGATTAGGAGACAGATCTGCCCTTCCCTTCCTGTTTGACCTTGCCGAGATGCTGAACTGAGCAGGTTGGAACTCGTTGCTCTCTTCCCAGATGTTACAAACACGTAGAACACATTGTCAGTGAAATGGAAAAGAAATTAGCAGCTTGTTTTGTGCAACATGAACTTTTCTCTGTGTCTTGCTCATTCTTGATGGCCCAGGCTCTTTGATAAATCAGTCCTTATGTCTCATTTGCCATGCACAGAAAGGAAGTAAAAATGTCAGCCCAGTCCCCACTGCCATCAGAACAAATCAAGTTCTCATCTGCCAAGGTAGTAGTGAACTTTTTCAAATGTCTCTATAGGAGGGCATGAGGTCGTGAAGGCAGATCACACAAGCGCTTCCAGCAGCTAGCCACTGAAAGAGTGCTGCAACAATTATCATCGTGAGACCAGGTGGTTCCTGGGCTGCTGTGAGAGGCTGTCCTTCCCCACACAGTTCTTAGCTTCTTGTGAACACTGTTCAGTTAGCAATTAAAGTTAGACTCAAAATAATAGAAAGAGTTGGTTGTTTATGAAAAGTTTACAGGGAAACTTAATTTGGTGGCAAGACTTTTGTTCAGCAAGCTGAGAGAGAGAGAGAGAGAGAGAGAGAGAGAGAGAGAGAGAGAGAGAGAGAGAGAGAGAGAGAGAGAGAGAGAGAACAGGATGGAGCTGAATGTGCAGATGTGTTGTCTGTGGAGCATCTAGAGATGAGGACAGAGTGAAGATGTGCTGAGCAGCCAACAGTTCCAGGACAGTTAAGGCTGTTTTAAGGTCACAGAAATCAGCGGGGACGCCGTGTGATGGCAATAGCAAATATTCAGGGGAAACTAGTGCTCAATAAAGACTGAAGGTCAGCATTTCTTGGATAAAAATTTTGAAAGTGAATTTGTTCCTTTATGAATTTGCATTTCATGAATAATGCTTTGGAGGTGACCTCATCTTGCAATCCAATACAGAGTCTTGATCCTTAATCACTCTGCTCTGTGTCTCCCAGTACACAGCCTCGAAGTGATAAGAAAAGATGAGTTTTCTGCAGCTGTGCCAAAATCATTTTGGGGCTTCTTGGCAAGAAAAGTGTCTTTTTTTAAAAAAGATGGTGCTTGAATTTGCATGGGCCCCAAAGCTGAGGGAGCTGGGCAATCATGGATTTTTCATTTTATTAATTAACTTATTTATTTATTTATTTAGTCTGCACTTGGTGGCAGCTGGGGTAGACCTGCACAGGAAATTTACAACAGCATCATACCCATCATTCCTGTTAGATATAATTCCCATTTGGATACACCTAAGGAAGACCCTAATTCAAAAACCTAGAGGTAATTCTTCAAACTAAGCTGTCAAGCATCATGTACCTGTATTTTATCAACATTCCAATTTTTTTTCATTTGTAAACTTATAAAATAACCAATAATGCCCTCAACTTCCCTCAGTCATATTTTAGGCAGATAGTGGTACAATAGGAGAATGGAGGATATCTCTACTGTTTGGAGCTTTAATGGGGCTTGTGATTTTTGATTGTGTCTTATCAGTCATAATAATATTGTTATAAATGCTCATGGAGTCCATCAATTCTTGACAAGAACATTATTCGGTATCAATCTTTTGGCTGATATTCTATACTTTTGCCCATCAATAGGAAACTATAGTAATTTGCTTACTATGGTCTTTTTGATAAAAGGTATTTTAAACTATGTATTTGTGTCTCTATGCATATGCATTTGTGTATAAATGTCTCCAAAGACCAGACCAGAGGAGGACATCAGATCTCATGGAGCTAAAGTTGTTAGTGGTTGTGAGCTGCCTGTCTTGGGTGCTCAGAACTGAACTTGGGTCCTTTGCAAGAGCAATACATGCTATTAACCACAGAGCCATCTCTCTAGTCCCTACTGTGGTTTTTGTATTATCAATATAGAGTACAGGTAACACTTTGAAAGACTATAAATTCTTCACATGATTATATGTTTTATTTCATTTAAGACTTACTCTTTTCTTTTTTGTAATGCATAAAAGGTAGAAAATGTGATGATGTATTCCAATTTTTTGTCCCAGGGACTATTATTTAGCTGAATTCCAGGGACTCTAACCTTTGATATAAGCCATGAATGGAATCCACCACCTTCTAGCTTCCTTTCTAATCAATAGTGGTCATATGACAAAATTTTCTTGAAGAGTTTTATAGTTACATCTGAAAGGATATTCCTTTTCTTACTTTGGGTATTCTTTCTGTTTTGGCATGAACAGAACACTATCTCCCTAAGATGAAATACTCTAGGACAGTCTCTCTCCCTTCCTCCCTCCCTCTCTCAATTCCCCCTTCTTCCCTCCCTCCCTCTCCCTCCCTTTCCTCTCCTTTCCCTTAGATGTTATTGTGTGCAGTTACTGTTGAAGTGCCATTAAATATTTAGACTTTGCAGTTTATCTTTCCATAGCTTTATCTATACCTTGAACTTGAATATCTCGATGGTTGCTGTATTCTCCTGACCAGGTGAGTGTCAGCCCTTTGTATTTTAAGTAAAATCAGTCATTTTCAAGTTGTCAAATTTATGTCCACAGTAATTTTTCGTCTTTGTTTTCTTGTTTGTTTGTCTTGTTTTTGAGTCTTCTTGTCGTTATTGTTCTTTTTATTTCTAACTGGCTTCAAACTTACCATAAACCTCTTGCCTCTGCTTCCTGAGTGTAGAGATGACAAATGTGTCCATCGTGCTTGACTTAAGTGTATAGTTTTCTTAAAGTTTTACTCAAACATTTCCGGGATTATAGGGTCCATAGTAATGTGACATTTCATAATATATGAGCTTGACTCATCATTACCAGTCTTGTTAGATAGAGGTTTCAGAGTTCCAGTTTTCTAAGAATAAATCTTAGATTGTATTTTCCCCCTTTTTCTTATTGCATTTAATTGCACCAACTCATGTGGTTTCCAGTTTCATACCTTTTATTTGCTCCAAGTTTATTTTGATTTTTTAATACTGAAAATGCTTCTGTACTTAGAGTATTTGTTCGAACTATTCTGTCTATTCCAAATTATAATTTCACACTTGAATGGTGGGATTGATGCTCTCTAGACATCCTCAGTGTGTCCTTTTGGAGATAATACTTCAGCCAGTAAGTGATTGCTTCACATATATGAAGATGTGAGTTTGATCCCCGAATCCACCTTAAGTATCCATGTGAAGTACGTGGTGGCAAGATCTTGTGATGGCAGCACCAGTGACAAAAGGTGAATCCCTGGGGCTTGGTGGCCCACCAACTTAATTTACCTGGTGATTTCCAGACCTTTTTAGAGACTGTCACAAAATTTTAATTAAATAATCAAAATAAATAAAGGAAAACAACATCAAAAACAACAAGTAATATGGGAAATTTCTGAGAAAAGGCACAACCCAATGTTATGCTCTGGCCTCTACAAGCATGTGTTCATATGTGCATGCACACCAGCATGTATGTATGTACTTTCATTACACAAAGGCTTCCTTTTTGATCCTCGTGTTTTGAAAAATTCTGTGTATTGAGAGATACTAATTTTACTCTTTGCCATTAATTTTGGGTTTGATTCCATTGTGGTGAAAACTTATTTTCTGTGATTTTAATTACCTTTTATTATGCAAAATATAAAAGAGATGTTCAATTAGCAAGTTTATTATACAAGTCTGTTTATGCTGTTTATGCATGTATAAATCCAGAGAGGGGACACACACACACACACACACACACACACACACACGGGGAGAGAGAGAGAGAGAGAGAGACAGACAGACAGACAGACAGACAGACAGAGACTGAACCACATCTGAGTAAAAATCATCACTATGGATCCCTTTAGTACTTAAAGATAGGTATCTCACACTGAGAAGTTTGTCATTTTTTTTCTTGAATCTTTGGCACCTGTGAATTATGCAAAATTACAGTTGAGAAAATAAGAAATAAATTCTTCCTGTGAGCAAACCCAGGTGTTTATCACATTTACTCAATGCTATGAACAGACCTCCAGTAACTTTAAGAACCAAAGAATCATGACTCTGGACATTTCATCAGAACCATCACATACTTAAATGCCTGGCAGAGAAAGAAACAATGGAAACCCAGACAGAGTGGTTTGACAGAATGTGTAAGACTTTGACCAGCCATGCTGGCCATGTGTAAACATGTAGCCTTGCACTGGCCCCTATTAATCCTCAGCTTGTGATGGTCTATAATGGTGTTAGTCCAAGAAAAAAATTGAGAAAGACTACTTACCCCCTTGGCTGTAATGGGCAGCTCAGGTCCAAAGTGGTTGCTTTTTTGAGTCTGTGTTCTGGGGCTTGCGGGACCAGGGCACTTCACAACTGAATCACTTTGACCCGAAGTCATTTGTTCAATCATGGTTGACAAAAGGTAACAGAGACTTTCTACTGTTTGGAAAACAAATGGATCTCTTGGCTGTTTTCATAAAGATCGACAGGGACTTAAAATAGCTTGAGGTTAATATTATCAATCTTTCTAAAAGAGATTTTCAGAACATATTCTTTATCCCAGCATTGGATCAATCTCACCAATGACATATTTTCAAACTACAGTAAAGTAAAACAACTTATCCTTGAAAAAGTTGGAGATACAAAGATTTTCATTTCCTGCATTTTTATTTATTTATATTTTTTGTTTGCTTAGGATGCTATTTTGGGATATCAGCCTCAGAGATAACTTGTCAAGCATTATAATTGGAATACCAACTGACCTCAACAGCTCTGTGGCCATCAGTCTTTCCTGGTGTACAAGGACTGATTTGGGTGATTACAGAGGTTTGACCCTGTGGTAGGCTCAAGTCTACAGGGACTTTAACACAACATGGAAAGGAAAGGAAAGAAAGCTGCTGCTGACTGGTATAATAAGGACTCCTGCCTAAGTTTAAAGTTCATCGAGTATGTCGAGGGGAAAATGCACAGGGGACTATTTCATACATATGGATTAATTACAAGGAGAACTAATAATAACATTTAACTTCAGTCTTTCAAGAAAGTAAATATTGAGAATATGTGAGGAAGTGTACATTTAAAATGAAAACCAATCATTAAGGACAAAACTGGAGGGGACGCAGAAACATGACAGAAAAACAAAACTAAAACAAAGCAAAAAACAGACTACATCACACTGACAACCTTTTCTTGGATGTTGTAAGTTCTGTATATAAAACACCAAAGCTTGACTCATTTGTCTCATTTTAACCCCCATGTAAAACTAACACATGTACTCTATTGCTTTGAAATCTTTTTGAATAATGACTTGATTATTTTTTTAAAAAATTAAGTTAAAATAGAATTATATAATTTTCTTCCTTCCCTTTCCTTCTTCATCCAACCCCTATGTTATACTCCCTAATTACCTATCATCTTTTTCTTTACTTGTTCATAAATATGTCAACACACACATGCACACATACACACATATGCCTAAATACATAAATATAATATTCTCAGTCCACTTATTGTTATTTGTATGTATATGACTTCAGGGCTGACCACTTGGTACTGAATAACCTGATTTGGTATTTATATAGAACCATTTATTTTTATATCTAGAAAGTATGCTCAGTCGGATGGTCCTCTGTAGAAATAAGCCATTGTATATAACCTTGACTTGCCCTCATTACGTGGCTCACAGTTCCAAACTGCAAATTATCCCCATGTGTGTATGTGAGAGAGAGTGAGTCTGAGTGTGTGTGTGTGTGTGTGTGTGTGTGTGTGTGTGTGTGTAATGTGTGTGTGTGTATAAATATGTGAATTGGCAAGTGTGTGTGTGTGTGTGTGTGTATGTAGTGTGTGTGTGTGTATAAATATGTGAGTTGGCAAGTGTGTGGGTGTTCACAGGAGATGGATGGGAATTGCACTCATCTCATCCCAGCTGCTATGTGAGCTCAGAGAAGAGCCCAATCTTATTGCTTTGTAAGTTTGGAAGACATCATGATACCCCAAAAGTTTGACTATTTAGGCTAGTTTGTGTAACATATTGCAACATGGAATATGTGGAGGGAATCTCTGTGAACCATTGCCACATCTCAGATGATATCCTCTTGTTCTTGTTTTGAAAGAGAGAGATAAGCCAAGAAGAGTTCTCCACATAACAATTCCATTAAAATAAAGACATCTTAGAGAGAGATTATGATAAAAAACAGAGATGAAAGAGGTCTACTAAAATATTTTCACTTCTCCTCAAGGAAATATCTTCATGGAACAGATGGAGACCACCACAGAAAATCACAACTGGTCAATATGCAGAGTTAGGGAGCCCGGTCCCAATGGATACATTCATAAAACACTACACACTTGAGGTTCACGGCACGTTGCTGAAGAAGAGTTAAAGATTGTAATAGCCAGACAAGGATAACACCAATGAACATGCTGAAGTAGACAGGGAGAAGCCCATAAATCCTCATCCCTAAGCAAAGAACTACAGGCAACTTTAGAAAACCGGGAGCAGGAGAGGTAGTTCTCCCCAGGAAAGTGCACACCAATAGGTTGTCAATTGCCAAACAGTCAGCCTGAAAGCATATACAAGTAACATTATATAGACTCAAAGATTGTATATAGAAATATATATGTATATACAAATGCATATATGCATAAAATACAATTCATGAAAAAAGAGGCAAAAATTTGAAAGAGGTGTTTATGGGACAGTTTGGAGGGCAGTATAAGAAGGGAGAAATGTCATAATTAAAGTACAATATCAAAATAAACAAAAACAGTAAAATAAGTTAATATGTGCACTTTAAAAAAGAATGTAAAACTGGTGAAAAGATTTTGATAACATGTTTTATGTTTGGTATGAAATGGATCTATCTTGTACACATGAATGTTTGGATAAATATATCTGTGTATAAAAATAAGTCAGAAGAAATATTCTTTTAGAATAAATATATTTTTAAAAGATTTATTTATTTATTATATATACAATGTTCTGCCTACATGTGTGCCTGCACACCAAAAGAGGGCACCAGATCTCATTATAGATGGCTGTCAGCCACCATGTGGTTGCTGAGAATTGAACTCAGGAACTCTGGAAAGCAGCCAGTGCTCTTAACCTTTGAGCGATCTCTCTAACCTCAGAGGAAATATTCTTATCAAGTGTGAGACAAGTGCTCAGGAAAATTTGAAAGCATCAATCCACCTATACCTATTGACTGCCAATTGCCAAACAGCCAGCCCTGACGACCTGTACACGAGTAATATTATATAGTCTCAACAAGTTATATTTAGGAATATCCATACAACAACAGTTAATGAAAAAAAAGCACGAATTTAAAAGATGGCAGATTGAATCTCAGTGGACATGACATTTAAGATAAATTTATTTTAATAGCTTAAGCATTACACTTAGAGTGTTGTCCTGAGTGATAAGGGGTCACTTAGAATGATAGTACTTTTGGATTTTATGAGGAAGTTTCTGTTGAAATGATGTTATCCAATTTGGAGATTAAATTAGGATTCCTCTTGCCAAACATCTACAGGGTTTTCTCTTTCCCTCTTTACTATCATCACCTACAGTTGTACGGTGCATGTGTAAGGCCAACTGAGAGGGTTTTTTTTTGTTTTTTGGTTGGTTGGTTGGTTTTTTGTCAATGTGCTGTTCTGTTCTAACACAGATGTGGAGAGTAAGTTGATCTTTCCCTCCTTCGACTCTCTAGGAGCAAGATGTTCCTTAAATAATTTTTTTTCTTTGAGACAGGGTGTCTCTGTGTAGCTTTGCACCTTTCCTGGAACTCACTCTGTAGCCCACACTCCCCTCGAACTCACAGAGATCCACCTGCCTCTGCCTCCCGAGTGCTGGGATTTAAGGCATGCGCCACCACCGCCCAGCACAAGTAATTAGTTTTTTTTGTTTGTTTGTTTTGTTTTTTATTTCCAGTTCTACATGGGCTTGACTATTTCTTAGCCTTTTAAACTTGAACTTTTCTGAGACTTGCTTTTCTCATCTGCAGATGAGGTCATTGAGGGTACCGGTCTCTAAAAACCACATTTAATTTTTAAAATAAGTTAGACACAGAGAATAATGCTGTGGAAATTAGGACGATGAGAATTCTTCCCGGTTCATTAGGGAGTGACACCAACAGAGCACGTGCTGCAGAGAAAGTTGAGACAAGGTAAGGAGAATACATCAGAGCTCCAAGGCCAGGGTATCCATGATTATGTAATGCTCCCTTGGTGCCAGGTGGGTGCAGTGTTTGTGAGTAACTCATGTTTTGGTATTAGAATGGTGCGAACTCCACGTTGGTATGTCTTCACTCTGGTAACAATTAAAATGTATTGCACTGAATGATTAAAGCAGTCCCGAATATAAAGCACTGTGCATAGTACTCAGTGGCCCAAATGTTTGGGTAACAAAGTGGTATTTATCACTTTCACTTGTTAGATGCTATGAACAAAGCAGTTAAAGTGGCAGATCAGCCTAAGTCTGCAGCAATTGTCCGAACTTTATGTTGCACATTTTAAACACTATGCAGAACCTAGGGTCCATGAAATTTTTTTTTTTAAAGGTTTATTTATTTATTATGTATACAGTATTCTGCCTGCATGTGTCCCTGCAGGCCAGAAGAGGGCACCAGATCTCATTACAGGTGGTTGTGAGCCACCATATGGTTGCTGGGAATTGAACTCAGGACCTCTGGAAGAGCAGTCAGTGCTCTTAACCACTGAGCCATCTTTCCAGCCCCAGGGGTCCATGAAATTTTGTGGTCTAAAAAAAATGAGAAAATATGGTTGACTCCAGAATCCTTCTGAATTTCCACTCTTCCTAGAATGAGCTAATAACCTCTATTCCTTCTTTTATTTCCAAAGGAAATTCATCAAAAACTGAGACCTGTCAATCAAGATGACTCCTGATCAAGTATGGTGTTTCTTTGACAACTGTACTCCCAACAGAAGGATGCTCAACTTCAGCTTTCTTCCTAAAGCTTCTGGGAATAGAAAATGCACCATTTTCTAGTGATGAATCAGCAAATAACAGTCTACATTTCAGTGTAGCCCTCAGACTCCATGGTAAATGTCTGTTTTAAATTTCAATCTCACAAACAAAAGGGATTCGGAAGGAGTTTCTAGGACCCTGTGAGAACTTGAGTCCCAGTGTAGTTTCTGTTTGACAGAGGAGGCATCCTTTCTGTGGCTTGAACTTTGTTCAATACTTCAAAAAATGTTTCAGTCAACATCATACTTTGTTTTCTGTATCGATGCCAGGAAATCACTGGGTGGTCATGATAATAAGAGACCAGTTACTATGTTCTCCCAAACAAGACTGTATATACAGACTACATTGCAATTGCATGCTTCCTCTAACCATATGATGTTCTTACCCAAACAAGACCCTCTCTCACTCAGAAAGAGAAAGTCAATATCAACTCTCCAACCGAAGCAGCAAGTGGTCCTTGCTACTTATATTTAAATTAGGGTAGTCATTGAGCAATACTGTTTACCATTTCCACCTAGGTACTATAGGAAGGTGTATATAAAATAAATGCAGGTGGATGAAAATAAGGCTATTCCTTTGATTCTCTGATAGGGATCTTGAAATAAAGGTTGAAAAGGGGCATAGTCCATTTTTGGTTTAGCGCAGGGTAGTCAGCAGGGGCTTCCCTTTACTTGTGATCTGCACTGTGGCTTAAAATGTTGTGTAATACAGTTTAGCTTTCACAGAGAGGAACAATTTGCTCACATACCAATCATCTTGAAAATGTCATTTTTAGCAATGTAATGACTTACTTTTTAGTTATTTCATTATATTCAGTTAGGGAAGATGGCCAGAAGTAACCCCTCAACAGTCATTTGCTAGAATGTATTCAAGGAAGCATGAGTGAGTGAATGAACGAAAACACACTGCTCACTCTGGGGACTGTGGGGTCAAGAGCACCTGTTCTTATCCTTATTTTTCTATTAGTTGTACCTTAATTTTCTAATACTTGATTTTTCTTTTTGGAACTTTTCTTTCTAGAAGCTTCTATGTAAATCTTTATCCATGAAGCATGTGGTGATATACATAACTCATGGGTATATGTACTTACAAAGTAAGAAGGAGATAAAGGTGCTAACACAGTCTGTGCCCCTCCATGGGGCCACACTTCAGAAAATTCCTTGGAAATGTAATGAGAGCTTCAGATAAAACTTTTGTTGGTATCTGTAGCTTAAATGAATGAGACTTTATCAGCACTGGGAAGACTATAAACAGAGGTAACAAAAAGCCAGAAGAGCAGCAAAGATGAATAATAAACATAAAAACACACTGATACTGAATGCTGGACTGAAACTGTCATATACAAGGTCCAAAGTTAATAGTTGTTACAAGTATGAATAATTTGCCCTCAAGAGGTAGAGGTAGGGGATCTCTGTGAGTTTGAGGCTGGCTTGGTGTGTATAGTGAGTTCCAGTATTGCCAGGACTACACAGAGTGACCCTGCCTCTATAAAAAAGTGATAATCATCAAATAAATATGTACTGAAAGAAAATCAAACAAAATCAGACACATGCATGGAAATGTGTTCAGGTGTCTAATAAGAGTATAAAAATTAAATTGAATACAGAGATTATCTATTTTTGCAATGCATGACAGTCAACCTTAATCTTTATCAAACCAATCCAAACTCACCTCTAATGTTGAATATTGAGTACCTTTTATCCTCTCACTACATAATGATAAAATATAATAAAGTATCAACACAATATATAACACATAGGAAAAAGTCTAACAATAACTATACTCAAAGCATAGGTTGACTTTATTTTTATCATTTCTCATAGTTCTAACAGCTGCTACCTACAACACTGAAAAACTGGAGTTTGCAGATCTATAATTCAAGGCTTATTCAAGAGCAAAACCTTTTATATTAGAAAAATTCACTTTTGGTAACATTTTGGACATAACCAAATGGACTTCTGGATTTTATATTTCTCCTTTAAATATTTCTCTAACTAAACATTTGTCATCCAGGAGTGCCACTCTGATGTGCACACTGAACAGATTTCTGAAGAACCCAATTTAGCTGAATAGATAAGACCCAGCCACACTGAGCTGGTGGGGGTTAATGTTTAATACACAGACTTTCCAAGAAATGTATATATATATATCAGGTTAGGAATTTTGATAGATACAATAACATCTTTCTGTATAGTAATCTTTAAATAAAATCCATAGTTTGATTCAACTATAAACAGAATTTACAATTTATATTATTTGAAATACCTGATGCTATAAACAATAGACACCACAGATGTTTTCACAATACAGTATTGCTGTCAGAGATACATTGAAATATCATTCAAAATCTAGTAGTTATAAGATCAGAACTGCATGCTGTTGTACATGTGATAATCAAAAACTGTATCACAGATTGGGCTTTTATGATGTATAAAAAATGTTCTGCAATATACTTTGTTTCTTATATAACCTTAGCTATTATATTTTATCTTTTAAAATCATTATTCTGAGAAGAATCATAGCTTTTACCAAACTGTTAGTAGAGCTCATGACATGAAATATTTAAGAATCTCAGTAGTGAAGATTTGAAATAGAGAAAAAGAATAACTGATTGATTAATGATTAAGTTACATTTTGCAAATGAGTAAATACGTGAAATAGCTCCAAATTGAGACTAAATATGAAGGTTTTTAAAAGCATATCATCTATGAGTTTTAGGGCAGCTTGAAAGATGAGTGAAAGTGGCCAAGAACCAGAGACTAGATATGTCATGAATATAGGCAAAAACCCACTGCTATTATTCTGCTAAATGAACACAGCAATAAAATGACTTCAGTGACATATTGCTATATCCATATATCAGTGCATCAGCCAGTTTTCATCAGAGAAGCTCTTTACAGCAGACTGTAATTAACAATAGGATCCACAACTACATGATTTGCAGGAGGAAGAGACAGACAGAGAGACAGAGACAAAGAAACAGAGAGACAGATTGAGAGGACAGAATAAGGAAGGAAAGAAGCAGAAAGAAAAAGAAACACACAGACAGACAGACAGACAGACACACACACACACACACACACACACACACACACACACACACACTGGAGCACTCAGTCATAAGTGTGATATCCTTATCAAGTGCTTCCCCTCAAGGGCAAGGAAACTATGAGAAAGAGGGGGCAAAAAGAGTGCAAGAGCCATAGGTAATGGATAATTTCAAGGAAACATCTTCTTCGAGGCATGAGTTTGAAGAACGTATGAACTCATAGAGATTGTGACAACACACAGAAGAAGACTTGGACACATTCAAACAACACTGAGGTTTATATACAAGGTTCTATCCATAAACAAGAAGTGATTTTGCAATTAGTACCCACTGGGAGAGGGAAAATCAGATTTCTCCAGTGGAGTATACAGGGCAATTTTCTTTTCTTTCTCTCTTTCTTTCTTTCTCTCTTTCTTTCTTTCTTTCTTTCTTTCTTTCTTTCTTTCTTTCTTTCTTTCTTTCTTTTTTGATTTTTTTTTAGTTTTGTGGTATTTTTTGCCTTTTTTGTTTTCTTGTTGTCATTGTTTCTGTGTTTGTTTTGATGTACGTTTTTGTTTATTGAGTTTGAAATTTTTATTTTGTTTTTGACATTATAATATACTTACATCACTTTTCTGTTCCCTTTTCTCTCTCCTAACTCTTCTATATACTTGATCTTTTTCTCTTTCAAATTCATGGCCTCTTTCTTCATTATTATTATTATTATTAAATTAATAAATGTATATACATATATGTTCCTAAATATAACCTTCTCAGTCTGTATAATGATACTCATATGTATATTTTCAGGGCTGACCATTTGGTATTGGATAACTAACTGTTGTGTTCTTCCTTAGAGAACACTATTTCTCCTAATCCTAGCATTCCTTAGTCAGCTGCAGTTCTTTGTGTCAAGTTGAAGATTTGTGGACGTTTTCCTTTGCATTTTGGTATATCTACTGGTATGGCCCCTGTTCAGCTCATGTTCAGACAGTCGTGTTGGAGAGACTTTATGGGTGTAGCTTCTGTAATTACTAGGAGATATAATCTCACAGGAAATTCCTTGTTTCTGGAATTCCTTGTTACTGGAGGTTGTGTGTATTTTTATTTATTTGTTTGTCTTTTTTGTTTTGTTTTTGGATAGAGAAGGCATGAAGTTGGGTTGGTAAGGAGGTGGGAAAGATTTGTAAGAAGTTAGGGGAGGTAATATGATAAAAATACATTTCATGAAAAATATTACTATAAAGAATTTTAAAAACCTGGTAATATATTCTGACAGAGGAATCTCCATGTGAGTTTGGTTATGTAGCCCTTTAAAAGAAATTTTCAAGTTGCTTCTAAATGTTTCATTGTGCTGTAAAAAGCTAAAACATAGAATGCTGGTATCTTGTAAATAAATACACAAGTTCATCACATTCAAAATATTTCAAATGAAAAAGAAGCACACAGGTGATTTGATACTCCTCAATGTTATATAAATGCTTATGCATCAAAATTCTGTATCCATACTTTGTCTTTTTTAAATTATATTTTTGTAGGCTTCACACAGAAATACATCCCATATATATATGCTAATATGCACACACATATGGGTGTGTTTGTTGGTGTGTCTTAGTTAGGGTTAATATTGCTATCATGAAAAGAAAAACACACACAAAAAAAAACAAGTTAGGTAGAAAAGAGTTTATTTGGATTCAATATCACTGTTCATCATTGAAAGAAGCTGGGACAGGAACTCAGATAGGACAGGAACGTGGAGGGAGGCACTGATGCAGAAGCCATGGAGAGGTGCTGTTTCCTGGCTTTCTCTCCATGGCTTGCTTAGTCTGCTTTCTTATAGAACTCAGGACCACCAGTGCAGGGAACGGCACCAACCACTTTTGCTGCTGTTCTTGGTGGTCATCACACTGAGTTCTCAACAATCCATGGCTTTTCCTCTAGCTTGTGTCAAGTTGAAATAAACTAGACAGCACAATATATATTAATATATAGCCCAGGTTATTCTCTAATTAGCTGTTTATCAGAGGTTAGCTTTGATCTGATTCTCTTGTCTCCACTGCCTGAATGCTAGAATTGCAAGCATATGCACCATGCCTAGTTATTTGAAGGCAGAGCTTCATGCACCTTGAACAAGCTGTCTACTAATTAAGTTACATATATTGCCCATAATTGCATATTTGTCAAAGAAATTGTCCAACTGCTATTATTTATTGATCAATCTTTATTACTATGAAATAAATACATGAAGTGGCTATAATACATAATAGATTATAAAATTTTTCCTTCAAGTATCTTTAAGTTGCAAAAGTTAATATTTATGGGATATGTGGTTATTGCAGAAATTTTCATAAGATAATTGATCAAAGCATACCTGTGATAAAATTGTTGAAAATGTTATTTTTTCATAAAAGGAGTATGTTTGTCTGTGATACATTATTTACTTTGTAATAGTACTAAGTAGTAGTCACTGCCTTCCCTCTGATGCTGCAGCATCTTGCAGGGATTTTATATTCTCTCCCATTGAGAAGTGGAGGTTTCAGAGAGACTTCATTCATGGTCAAACATAAATTCAATATATGCAATTTCCATATTGAATTAGTCTACTTGAATTGGCACTTTAAATCACTCCTATCACCAAAGAACAATATCCCAGATTAAGTTTCTAAATGATTGGAAACAGTGGGAAAAGACATGTCCTGACAACACACGGAGGGTTGAGTTCAGTCTGTTATTCTCCAAGCTGAGTTCAACTGTAGCCATGAGTGTGAATAAATAAAGCTGGCAGAAGAACTCCACACGGAATCAATCAACATAATCATTTGTATTATTTTTTGACCCCCAGGATTTAGAGAACAGTGTGTGTGTGTGTGTGTGTGTGTGTGTGTGTGTGTGTGTGTGTGTGTGTGTTATTTCCATTTGCATGGTTATCAAGTGGTTTTGACCTTGGAGAATTAAGTCAGATTGATGTCTATAGAACTGACAGAAATATAGCTTTCCGGGCACAGACCAGCTTATGATCTGGAGACGGGGTTTCTTACTCTATACATGGCATTGCACCTCCTGGAAATTCTTTTTCATATTCCATCTGTGGAACATACCCAGACAGAAGGACCTGAAAAGGCTCTATGGCAGAGGAAACATATTTCTGAAGTAGTAATGACAGAACAGTAGGATGTGATGATTTTAGCGGGGGTAGGGAGCATAAAGGATGAAGTCATCTTGGAATTGGTAATGTTGGAAACTGAATGGGAAGAAGTATCACACTAGTTTGTTTCTTTGAAAGATTTCCTCTGTGTCTTTGACAGCTCATGTTGGTAGACCTGTGAAGGTAATGGCTGTCCATCTTGAGGTGGTGTCACAGGAACCAGGGAGCCCCCAGTTGATGTTGAATGAGATAAAAAAGCAAAAACAAACAAACACAAACAAACAGGAGGGTATATGCATTGGGGAAGTTTTCTAGAAGATGCATGACCAAAAGATGTTCTCTAATGTTCATACCAGTGAATAAAAAGAACAGCAGGGTAAAGAAAGGCCAGAGAAAAATAAGATTTGCTTCTAGAGAATTCTCTGAGAGTACTTCCT
The DNA here is from genome assembly GCF_049852395.1 of Peromyscus maniculatus bairdii. Lineage (NCBI taxonomy): Eukaryota > Metazoa > Chordata > Mammalia > Rodentia > Cricetidae > Peromyscus > Peromyscus maniculatus. The sequence goes on along the minus strand of NC_134870.1, from coordinate 19,453,765 downwards.
GTCTATAGGGAAAGTAGTGAGCCAAGTGGCAAAAACGAAGTTAAAGGGTCTCCCAGAAGGTTTGGGGAATAGATAGATAACTTTCAACTTCAAAATCCTAGCAATGATTTTATTTGTTCAGCAAACAGCAGGAAAAAAACCTGACTTTTATTTATATTTCTGCCATGACTCCAAAAACTAGTTTTTACATATATTCTCTAAGAGAACACATGGGACTCTAACAATATTAGTATATAGTGCATAGTCAGTTCCCAACATTTAGCTGCCAGATGGTACATACTATACACACACACACACTCACACACACACACACACACACACACACACACACACACACACTTTTTTTTGAAGCAATGAGTTTTCTCCTGTGCCTATAAACAATTCATCAAGCAAGATCTACTCAGAGAATTTGCAATAAAATGAAAATAGATTACCTAAAATACAAAAGAAGACATGGTTATGAGGGAATGAGCTAAGTGCAATTATAGGATGTCTCAGACTGACAATGGACTTGACAAATAATTAAGAAAAGGCAAGAAGGAACCAACAGGTCACTATGTCCAAAGTCGCTAAGTGGAACTCCAGAAAAAGCCAGAATGATGACTGCTCCAAAGCAGATAGAGGATCTGATGCTTTGGGCTTTTTCTCTTTGCTTTAATCTCTTTTTAAAGTCTGAATTATCCAAGATTAATACCAGAAGAAATAGCCTCATGCTCTGACTTTTTGGGATAAAGTGCTAGGTCTTAAATAATGAAGATATTTTCCTTTATAAAAAATATATTTGAAAGCTATAAAATATCCCTTTTAAAGAGGACTCATTACTTTGCTTTTGCAAAGGGGAGAAAAGGCTTTTGGATTGCCTTTTTGAAAATTAAAAGATCACAGAATTGAAAGTAACCTCAAAAGGCTACTTTGACTCCAGCTCCAGCAATACTGAAGGCCTTATTTTTCAGCTTACATTTCTTTTTCAGTGGAATACATTTGCATCCAGCAATTGAACAATGGTCCGCACCAGACACTACTTGTGTCATTTAATCATCACCATTACACTACAAAGTAGATATATTATTCTAGTTCATTTTCATAAAGTTACTAAGGATAAGATAGTCACCACTGTGAAGTCAGCTGAGCCTAGAAACAAAGACCCCTCCAACTGTCCCACCAACACCACAAAGAGCAACCAATGTTGTTTTGTGCTACTGCAAAGCTTACAATGCCACATACTGCCATTGTTTTCCTCCCTCTCCAGCTCCAACATCATTGTAGGTAGAGAATCAGGACACAAAGACATAAGGTACAATAGGCAGGGCTCCTTCAGCTACCTGGGGTATAATAGTGGGGAATAGAAGAACTAAGCCATCTACTTGAACTTAACTCATCAAGCTTCCCTAGTGATCAATTTATTACATACTCTTTTTCTTGTACTTCTAGTCTTTCATCACTGTTTCCAGGTATGTCCAAGCTGTAACCCACAATGCCTACGGATGAAGCTCAATGCATTTAAATATTGGACAAAATGCTGAACACCTCTAGGTCAAAGCCTATAAAACTAGTTTCCTTCATAGCCATTTAGACATGGAATGATTGTTTTTGTGGGTATAAGTCTGACTTCAAAGTGCTAGCTTCTGCTCATCTTTCTAGCAGGTTGTTCTTCAAGTTTTCTGGGCTTCTATATTGGCTTTCTTTTTCATCCATATCTCTTCTTGTTTCAGAACTGATGTAAGAAATCAGAGATGCTCTTGTATTAGGCCACCCATGTCCCTCAACATGTAACCACACAGAACCTTGTACAGTCTGTCTTCACTCAAGGTAGGCTTGTGTTAGTTGATAACTTTTCACACACTGGAAAGCACTGCCTGGGATTCTGCTTCAGCAGCTTGGTCACAGTTGCCTGGATAGAGTCACTTTCTATCACACATCATAAACTCAAGGGAACTGTGCTTTCCTTTCCTTACCTTCCTTTGTTAGAAGAATTCAAATAATATAGAATACCCTTTCTACTTAGTATATTTCCTTCTCTCTCTCTCTCTCTCTCTCTGGTTTTTCAAGACAGGGTTTCTCTGTGTAGCTTTGTGCCTTTCCTGGAACTCACTCTGTAGCCCAGGCTGGCCTTGAACTCACAGAGATCCACCTGTCTCTGCCTCCCGAGTTCTGGGATTAAAGGTGTGCACCACCACCGCTCGGCCCTTCTCTTTTCTGTAAGGTTAACTGTAAGCTCCATTGGCATAAAATACCTCATGATAGTCAACCTAGAACTTAAGAAACTTGGTACTTGGAGAAGCAGACTTAAACCCCTGCATAAAGCAAAACAAACCAAAACACCACATAGTTTGAGCGTGTGTCCTAAGCCACGATCCTCCTGGACTGTACGCCTCTCCCTTGAGTTCTTTGATGGGAAGCTTTACTGTTCCATTGCTTCTATGTTGCTCAGTCTTCAAACTTTGCCCTCTGTTTTTCTTTTTAGTAAAAGTTCTCACACAATCTATTTTGATCATGTTTCTCTTTTCCCCCACCCCTCCCAGATCCTCCCCACTTCCCTGTACACAGAACTTGATTCTTGCTTTCTCTCTCTCTCTTTCTGTAAAAAGACGAAAAGAAATCAAAACACACAAACAAAATGAGCAAGACAAAAATGCCCAAACTCCAGAAGATAGAACTCATACCTGAGACTACTGAAGTAGACAAGAACCTGAGATGGAACTGATCATGAGCCTAGGGGAAAACCTGCTACTCTTATTGTGCTAAAGGGACACAGTAATACAATGACTCCGGATGACACATTGCCGTGCTCATAGATCAGTGCCCCACACAACTCTGATTGGAGAAACTTCCTTTTGCAGCAGATGGGAATTAAAAGAGACATCTACAACTGGAAAATGTGCAGAGAGTAAGAGATTTTGGAGCATTCACTGCTCAATGGGATGCTTTCATAAAACTCGGTTTTCTTTGCATTGACTTCTACCATCTCCAATCTTTTTTAAATTTTTTTTAATTTATTTTAAATCCTGACCCCAGTTTCTACTCCTGTACCCTCCCCCCACCTTCCCTTCCCCCCTGTCTACTACTCCTCTGTTTTTGTTCAGAAAGGAGTAGGCCTCCCATGGGTGTCAACAAAGCATGGCATATCAAGTTGAGGTAGGACTAAGCCCCTTCCTTTGTATTGAGACTGGGTGAGGCAACACTGTATGGATAATAGGTTCCAAAAAGCCAGCTGAAGCATTAGGGACAGGCCTTGATCCCACTGCTATGAGTCCCACAAATAGACCAAGCTACACAACTGCACACATATGAAGCAAGCCTAGGGTCCCATGCAGGCTCCCTAGCTGTTGGTCCAGAGTTTGTGAGCTCCTATGATCCCAGGTTAGTGGTTTCTGTGTGTTTCCCTGTCTCACACAATCCTTCCTCCCTTTCTTCAACAGAATTCCATGATCTCATCCCAGTTACTGGATGAAGGCTCTCTGATGACAACTAGTGTACTCACCAATCTGATCACAGGAGATGGCCAGTTCAGATACCCTCTCCACTATTACTAGGACTCTTAGCTAAGGTCATTTTTGCAAATTCCTGGGAGTTTTCTTTATCTGGCAAAAGATTTCTCATTAACTCTGAAATGCCCCTGATCATCAAGACATCTCTTTATTACTCTCTGCCTCCATCCTACCCCCAACCTGTCTACCTCGGTCCCTCATGTTTGTAGATCCCCCACCCTATCCCCATCCCCAGTTTACCTAGGAGATCTCTTCTATTTCCCCTTCCCAGGTATATCCATGTATCCCTCTTTGGGCCCTATTCCAATCTTTTTTAAAAAATATTTATTTATTTTACATCCCCACCAAAGTTTCCCCTCCCTGCTCTCCTCCAAGTCCCTCAGGCCCACATCCCATCTGCCCTTCCCCATCCATTCCTCCTCTGTTTCTATTCAGAAACAGGCCTCCCATGGATATCAATAACACATGGCATATCAAGTTGCAGTAAGATTAAGTACCTCCCCTCACATTAAGGATGAGCAAGGTGACCCAATATGAGGAATGGGGTCCCAAAAGCTAGTAGAAAAAAGTCAGAGACAGCCCCTGCTTCTAAAGTAAATCCCACAAGAAGACAAAGCTACACAACTGTAATATTTATGCAGAGGGCCTAGATCAATCCCATGCAGGGGAGCTGTCTCCAATTTTAGGACATCTTTCTGTACTCTACTCATCTTAGTGTATTAGTCTTAGCAATGGATGGGTTCTGAGATGTTAACATTCAGTGACCTTTGCTTGGAGCTTTAGCTCTGTGTTATTAATTTTTTTATTACTTCTTTTATTTTTGTTATTATAATTAACAATGTTTTCCCCTACCTTTTCTCCCTTCAAATCCTCTAATATACACTTCCCTGTTGCATTTCATGAATTGTTGTATATGTTCTCATAAATGTAAATATGCATATGTATTTATCTATGTGTTCCTATGTACAACCAGATTTGGCTATATTTAGGTATGAGCTGTAGTTTGAGCTGACAGTGTGGTATTAGATAACCAATCAGTATACTCTTCCTTTAGAAGGATCATATAATAAAAAACCCAACATCAAGTTTTTTAAAGAAAATTTGAATGGCTTTCTGGAGTTTAAATTTTATGACATGCTGCTATAATCAACTGATATCCTTCCATGTTAATCATATGATCCAATTAGTGTCAGCATCTATTACTTCATCCTATGCTGTTTGCTTTTCTCCATTTTACTACATATACCTGCCATACATGCAAATTCAAAACTATGGTTCTGTCTCTTGGGCTATGGAACACAACTGATCATGTCATGTCATAGCTGATCAATATAAATACATTGGTTAGTGAGTGTTAGCTACTTTTATATCTTGCCCCAAGGAAGAACTCCTCACTCTCTTGTATCCAGAAAAAAATCAGCACACATTTATTGTGAAATAAGGTATGCGGGGCATTTATTTTCTATGTTATAAGTACTCCAAACCTTAAAGTAGACTTAATATATGTTCTTATCACTTTCACACGGTAATAAGAAAGCAGCTCCAGCTTCCAAATCTAAAAAAGACAACTCAAAATTTTCTTCCTTCCTAGAATCAGCAACAATCACAGTGATGATAGATGCTCAAATTTTACCCTTGGATGCCTTGTTACTATAAGGAGACTTGGGCATGCATTCTGAGCAGCTTTAAATTAGATTCATTAGAACTTTACTCTTAGGCTTGCTTTTCAGTAGATACGCTAGACAGAATAGGCAGCGGCTAATCCCTGATCTCCTAGAATGGATAAAGGTATTCTTGTCATTACTTTCTCCAGAAAGTGTTTACATAAATTCATTCCCAGTTTAATTTGTAATGTGGACAGAATCTAATTCCCAGGCATTTTTTTATCACCAGTGTTGATAATCAGCAGTGGGTAAGATATAAACAGACATGACAGTCCTCTGGATTTATTAAAACATTTTATTATTGTTTTTCCCATAGATTTTCATTAAATCCCTAGAACCATATTGAAACATATTAAACAAATAAATGTAGGCTACTGTGATAAGAAGGAGAATTACTACAATAAAACATGGACTTCTAAAACAGAAAATTGTGTGATTTCTGTGCTTTTTTTATGTTTTACAGATAATTTTCATATGAGCAAAGGAAAACAATAATCTTCATTGGACAATCAATATAAGATTGTGTTTCTTAGCAGGTTTCAATTTTGGAATCAAGTTAATTGCCCACACAGGGCATTCTGATATGGCATGGGAATATCATGAGGCAGAGCTTAACTTTACGGGTTCTTCTTTCAAGTCCAGAAGGGGACTGGCAGTGGACTTTCATTTAAGTACATGAACACTCTGCATGGACAGTGAAAAATGGTTTGCTTACACTGCAATAGTAGCAATGAATTTTTTCCCTCTCTCTCCCTCTCTGTGTGTCTTCTGGAACCAGAAAAGGATGAGATGACTAAGGAAAACATTTCAGCCCATTGAACAAAATTAATATGTATTTTTATCACCCTCAATTTCTAACAGATTGCAAGAAATGACTGCATGAAAAGTCATTGCATCTTCAAAGAACAGAGAAAAGCAATAGTAGGCCCTGGTGAATTATTAGACATGGTTGAATAGAACTGATTTTATAAAGCTTTTAATATCTACTTCTGTGTTGCAAGACATCTAGTATATTCTATAAATGTAATGCATGAACTGAGCCAAGATGATCTACCCAGGAAAATATTATAAGGTACAGGGCGAAGAATAATTATACTCTTTTCAAAGTGAGTTTTGAGTAAACACATATTGTCTGGTATGACATTAAAAAAACTACAAAATACTGTTTTGCTAAGGAATTTCTGTAAGTGATATTAGAATCTGTCCATATAAAATGAAATTCTCAAGTAAGTGCCATCTAGGTAAGTTATCCTTAAAGACAATGTATTTTTAACACATTTTTGAATAAAAATGACAAATTCTTACAATTGTGGAAAATTTGTCAGGATCCCCACCATCCCTCATCCCATCCCATCTCCAATTGGCCTTTTGAACTTCCCCATTTCTTATACACATGAACAGATTTCACTTTCAATATTAAGCCCCATGGATCTTGGAGAATGCCTGTTTTGTTTTGTGTTTTTTTTTTTTCCTGGTCTGTGTAAATGAAAGCCCAACTGCATGGGTGTGGCTCATTTCCAGGGTGGGTACTATGGGTTTCTTTCCACCATAGCTAGCTTATTTCAGAAGACAGTTGAGATCACAGATGAGCCCCTTTGTTAAAGTGGATTGTAAAAATAATTTTGGATAATTTGATATCTTAAAATAGACTCTCCTGCTGCTAGTTTTTATCATAAGTACATCATTAACATTCTCCATCTAATCCACTGCATGGTCTTGCCCACCTGCCACAATTATTATTTTCTGTTTATTTTTGAGGTTGTAATTTAATTATACTTTTCCCTTCCCTTTCCTTCCTCCAAACCCTCCTATATACTGCACACATACCCAGATGTTCTCCAAATCCTTAGCCTCTTATTTCATTAATAGTAATTGCATGTGTGTGTGTGTATGTGTGTGTGTGTGTGTGTGTGTGTGTGTGTCTTACATGAGATTTGCTACTGCTCCAGGCTCCTATTCATAAGTTCTTAGGACAAGCTCTTTAGACAGTGCTGCTGTGCATTTGAACTCTGGCTCCACACAAGTTTGGGTATAACACAGTCACTGTCAGAGAAGGCAGCAGTTGGGGCCATGCTTGTTACCAACATGGTCTTTTCCTCTGTAATTAAAGATGCTTTGTCCTCAGTTTTGCTAGCTAGAACAAGGTGCTTGATTTTTTCCAATTTTATTTAAGGTCACTGTGCCCTAGGAAGAATAAAGTAAGTGAGGCTATGTCCAGAAATACAGGAGAATGAGATGATGATGTTCAGTATACTGAGCACATAGCTACTCTTTCCTTCTTTTTACTTATTCTATTATGTGATTTCAATTCTATTTAGGTCATGTATCTTGATCCCATTCATTTACCCATTCCTTTGCATTCACCCTCTGCCCCTGTAACCCAGGAAAACAAAACAAAATTTAAAAGAAAAAAGGAAAAAATATTAAAAAGGGAAAAAATTAAAAATCTCATCATGGAAGCTATAGTGTGACACAGTGAATCACACTATAAACCCTTTTGTATATATTTCTTTACTGGCAAGTGTTCGTTGCAAAGAGTCACTGGTCTGGCTCAAGGCCTCTGGTTTCTACTACATTATTGATGCAGACTTTTTAAAACTCGGGGATGAAGGGAGGTATTATTGTTTTCAGCACTCCGTGGCCCATGAGTCTGTTTGACACAGATCCTTAATCTACACATAGTTCTTATGCGGGTTATGTGTGAAGGTTTACACAGCTTTCAATGGGTACTCCGGCTGGAGCTTTTCAGCAAGTACATGTTACAAATAACAGTCCTGTAAATCTGAAACCCATTTAGGTGAGATTCTAAAACTGTTCTGAAGGAAAAATGGTGGCCATGGTCTCCTTCCATGTCTCTGCTGGTTGTCTTAATAAAGCCCATACTAATGTTTAGTTTTATAGACCTGAGACAGACAGCATAGTGTCTGCTCTTGTCCTGGAAATTTGACAACAGTAAAGTACTTGAGTTCCTACTGGGACACAATTTAAGGACAAAAGTTCATTGGGTTTACTAGAAAAGACTGAGTTGAAGCTTTGAGATCTAGTCAGTATGGTCAACTAAACCCAGTGTCTTATGAGAGAGGCTCAGGTTTGTTTTCAACTATGCTTTGATACATTTCTGTAGTTTAAACGCACAGCATGCCTTTTCTCCAGTTGTCAACTTATTTCAACTGGCCCCTCTTCTGCCCCCTCATCTATGGTTTCTTATGACTCCTAAGGGTTGTGCCTATTTTTCAGCTTCTGAAAGTCAGCAATTCCTGAGGCAATTTAACCTGCAGACCTGTTGTAAGCTTTGAAGGCCCTGAAGTCACGTAAGAAGCAATACAACATCTGGAAACAGTGGTCTTTGCTTCTCCATCAGCAGGTACTGTACTCAGATGCTGAGATGACAGTGAGTGCCTCATGTGAAGCCTCAGGTACTGGTGGAAGTATCAAAGCAACTCCACGTAGTTAAAAGGGAGGTTTATTTCATGGAGTAACTTATAAGTAAAGGGATAGGTTACAGGGTCCGAGAAAGGTGTAGTGTAGTCCAGCAGTGTTCTTTGGAGACTCTGCTCCATCTACCTCCAGCATCAAGGATCCCAGAACCAAGAGAGCAAGCACCTCCGGATTTCCAATCTTAAGGGCTCCTCACTTGGCTCCGCCTCATAGGCGTGACAGTTACTGGAAGCCTCAATGGGGGTAATACTTCCAGGGCAAAGCTGGAACAGCTACCCACTACACTTGGGTATGATAAAGCAAAATGAAATGCTTATGCCTTGACTAAGCCCATGTGTTTTTCAGGCAAAACACAACAACAAAGTAAAAGGAAATCACACACACACACACACACACACACACACACACACACACACACACACAGAGGCACATGCCTACTCAATATAATTAAATTTTGGTGATAGACTATGGTGAAAAGATATTCTGAAATTTCATGTGAGGACACTGAGTTTCATGAAAAGAATTTCTTCAAAGCATGATAAATAAGACGTGTGTGTGTGTGTGTGTGTGTGTGTGTGTGTGTGTGTGTGTGTGTGTAACAGCAGTGATTACAGAATGAGTGATCATGAATCCATACGAGAGTGGCAGGGGGATGGAAGAGTTGGAGGGATTGGAGTAGGAAGAAACGGGTAGAAATGACACAAATACAGTGCTCTCTAGAAAAAGAAATCATTCTCAAAACACTAAACAATTTAAAACTATACTGATGATGCTCCTTCCACTAACTTAGGAATGTTAGTAAATTAGTGAGACGATGGAAGTATATAGGCCTGTGACCTCCTGGACACAAAGAACTACAGGCAACTAAGGAATGGTGAAAGCAAGAGAAATAGTCTTCCCCAGGGAAGAGCTTACCAACTGTCTATCCAATACCAAATGGTCAGCCCTGGGAATATCCATACGCAAGCATCATCATACAGACTGAGTAGGCAGGTGGTCCTTACATATGTAGGAATACATATATATGTATATATATGCATATATGTATAAAAAACTAATTAATGAATAAAGAGGACATGAATTTGCAAGAGCATAAGGAGAGAAGTATGAAAGGATTTAAAAGGAGAAAAGAGATGGGAGAAAGTTATAATTATAGTGAAATCTCAAAAAATAATAGAAATAAAAAAAAACTTTTATTAAGAAGAAAAGAAAGTTTTGGTTTTCACAAGGAAATGTACTTCCCCACTCCCCCTTTTCTCTGTTTGGTGAGGTATTCTTTTGTTGTGTTATTTTGTTTCATTTAAAAGAGGGTTTGACTATGTAATCCAGGCAAGTTCTGTATTTGTAATATCTTGTCTCAGTCTTCCAAATGCTGGTATCACAGGTAAGTACCACCATGTCTGGACCAATAAAATTACTATGCCTGTTTAAATGATTTATTTAGTGAATATCTAAAATTAATCATTTTAATTCACTACAGCTAATGGGAATTGCATTTTCTTAGAGGTCAGCTTATCTCAGTGTGTTACAAAGAGAACATGGATGATAGGGGGGAAATGGAGGACAGACGACCATTTCCCTAATTTGTAAAGTCAGAGATGCTTCCCTGATACCTGAACAAAACCAGCTTGTGCTGTATTGGTATTAATTTAGAAGCAGTATCATACACATTTGTATTCAGCCTATAGGCATATCTCTGTACCTTTTCACTCAAAATACATTCATAAATTGATACATTATAAATTATTTTTGCTTGGAATATTTTGTTCAAAAACCTTCCTTTTATAGCATAGAGAAATCAGTTTCTACCTATATTCTTACTTCAATCAAAACCCTGTAGCTTTTCTGCAGTGGTCTGATTGGCAGCTTTTGGAAGAGGAGTGATCTATGCAGTTCAATTTCAGTCTGATTTTACTATCAATAATCCTTAGTTTTCTCTCTAGAAGCAGAGCTGGTCCCTTGGTAGCTCTTTGATGAATACACTATTCAAGTCCTTTGCATCATTGATTGTCTTTCTCTGACCTCATCCACCATCTTACCAGTGTTTCTCAAAAATACAAAATAATTAATGTGACACAGTCTTTAAGAGTGATCTGACTTCTGCAAGATACAGTAAAATGATGCTCATTTTGTCAATGGAATCTGTACATTAATGAAGTTCATTTTCATGTCATTATGACTTCTTTCTAGAACTTTGTGCATGGACACTTTTTTAAGTCAAGGTTTTCTTTTTCAGCTTTATTAGGTTGCTTCTTTAGGCATCAAGTTAAAGTGTAAAATGTATCCCCATTCTATTTTATCCCACTGATGATGAAGCGCTGTTTTATCCAGGAAAATAATGTTGATCTAGAGTCATAATTTAAATTCTTGATGATTTCTGAGTTTTATCATCAATGGCAGAACTATACTAACACAACAGAGCAGAAAATGTTCTCCTGGTAAAAATTACTACCTGATGTTTTAAACATGGCTGATTGAATGTTTTCTATAAATTATGAATGTGATGTATAAGTCATCATTAAACCTTCCTTTTTTTTTCATTTAGCAAAAGGAAGACTATGCAGGACCTCAAGAGTAGTTATCAAAGCATTGCCGCTCACATCTCAAAGTTCACCTTTTCCAGCAAACTACCTCATGAAACTTTTACAATTATAGTATTCAAGTGATAAAATAAAAATTGATTCCATTCATTACTCTTTTAATAACATAAATTTTAATACAAGAAAGCTACTCTTCTACCCTCAAGAATCTACTCCTTGTTGAAAGTAAGCAAAAGGGATTGGCAACTGTTGTTCTAGTGTAGTTATCCTTTGAAAATAATTACTTACAGAAAGCTACCTTTTCTTTAAAATGATTGAAACTGTTGTTGGAAGATTTTGAATTTGCATATTTTGGTCTCAAGCTTTTCCTACAGTAGAAATGTGACTTGGGTAGGTGGAGGATGACTGTGTATGTGCCCTATATGATTTCTTAGTGCAATCCAAATTCATCCTAGACAATTAGAACAAATTCTTTGTATTTTCTTTACCTCTATCTATTGTATATTTATTTTGTATTAACCAAACAAGCAAACAAGCAACCAGCTAACCAACTATCTAACCAAATATCCACTCTCACACTCAAACAGCCAGCCAGCCAATTAACTACACAACTATTCAACTAAACACCAAAGCAATCAACCAAACAACAATCCACCTATCCAGCTGACCAACTAACTTCCAAATCAACCAAACTGTGGCCAATAAATTAACTGACTAGTCAGTGATTCAAACACTTAACAACCAGTGAACCGACAAACCAACAAGGCAACCCCAAGCCATTAGCAACATCTAAGCATTTAGGGAGGTAATATTTCTCTGTTAATTTGTACACAATTAAAATTGCTTTCTGACCACTCCTGAAATGAAGTAAATGTTTACCCAAAGCTGTATAGGACAATGGTGGAAGTAAACAAAAGAAGGATTCATAGTTTGTCCATGGGTCTTTATTTTTTACCTTGTAGTCATAAATAATAATTTTTGCATCCAAGGTTGTATTATAAGACTTTAGATTAAGCCCTAGAATCCAAATTTTGAAGACATTAACCTGCATAAGTTCAGAGCACTCTATTTTTTTTCAGTCATTAGCACAGTGCTCGAAGTAAAAGTCAACAAGTTTCCTTACAGGGTTATTCATAAGCATCAGGGAAAGGAAACTAGAAAGGAATCTAAAGGAAAGGCTCCCAAAGGGGGTGGGGAATATGTGTAATGAAGAGGCACAATTAGAAAGACTATGGATGTCACTGTGAAGCTGGGTGCCATCTATCAACACACTAGGTATCTCTGCAATCCTTCAAAAGCTACTTGACAGACTCCTCTGGAGCAAGGCTGCTTGGCTTAAGTGAAACTTGCCTCAGTGCACTGACACAGCAGATAAGTGCATCAGTGTTATTATCTTTATCTGAACTCACTCAGTCTCTCCCTCTCACTGTGCTACCCACTTTGCCAAGAGAACTCACTTTCAATTACACATATATCATAACGTTTACACATTAGTTTCACTTGCCTCTGGTTAATAACTTGCCATATATTTAAACATCCATCAACATAAAATCAGCATAAGAACTTTTATGAATCCCTTTATCATCAGCACATTTGAAATGCTTATATAATCCACTCTGGATTCATATAGGAACTTGGTTAATAGCCCTTAAAGTTACTATAAACCTTGGTTGCTTTCAATCATAGGAATATTATTCATGTTTTCAGACTGAGCACAGTTTTGGTAATTGTTAAGGTTTAAAACCACTGGGATATAGATGGAGTTATCCCCATAATGTGTAAAAACACATACATTTTCCATAGTCAGGGAAACTCTACAGATTTCATTTGTCCCATAAACACTAAGGATCTCTTATATCCATCTTGATTGTGGTTTGAAATTGTAGACTCATATAAGCAATGAGGTCTTCTACTTCTACTTTTTTTCCCTCTTTCTTTACTATAGTTTGGAACCATGCTCTTACCAAGCAAGGTTGGTAAAAAGAGAATGTGAGAGATGACCAATCAGATGCTTTCTCCACTTTATTTATGTCTGAGTCTGTCCTTGAATGATGCTAGCTGTTTTCCTGGGATTCAGCAATGATGTATACAGAAATGGTTTGAGCTATTTAAAAATAATTGCATTCATTGAAAATGGCAATAAATATGACAACAATGATGCAAAATGAATTTCAGATGGCATAATTTTTCTGCCTGTCTCTAACATTTTTCACTCTGTGTGGACTATTCAAAGACCAAGGCATAATTTAACAAAGTCTTATCCCTATAATCAAGTTGTAATGTTTTCTCCCCAGTTTAGTCCACATCTTCAAGATGACACTTAGAAACTGTGCAGGAAGGGACAGAACAACATCAGGTGATCACATTCTTGCCTTTAATCATTTCTCACAAAAGGTGGTATAAGCACTGCTGATCCATAGTGTGCATACTGAAGTTAACTTCCATTGTACAAAAAGAGAAGTTGGTCCAAGGCCCTTATCCCCAAGGATTTCATAGATTAGTAAGACAGCTATGAACCAGTCATTACCACAATCGATAAATACACTCAGCTTATTGACGTTAAGCAGTCTCATGACTTGGACAAGTTACAACTCAGGTCAGATTTCAAGTTGTATATCTAACTGCATTATGTCCTCCCTTGTGTTTTGATAATTCTGTGCTTTTCGTTTCTAGTGACTAGAGCAGTGGTTCTCTACCTTCCTAATGCTGTGACCCTTTAATACAGTTGCCCATGTTGTGGTGACCGCCAACCATCAAATTATTTAGTTGCTGCTTCATAACTATAATTTCGATACTATTATGAATTGCAATGTAAATATCTAACTTTCAGGACATATGATCTGTGACCGCAGGGCGTTCATGATCCACGTGTTGAGAACCACTGGACTAGAACAATGCTCTGGGCTAATTAATGTTTGTAGGTTTCAAGCGATTATGGGAGACAATGTACTCTTGCCATTAGATTATGTAGCTAGTTGGACAGACATGGCATATGAGGTTTTGATTTTTTTTTTTGCATGCTTTTATTCCCAGGGACTAATTTTATTGATGTTTCCAACTATTTTTCTCCTCAACCCCCTCTCACTTTTCCTTCTGTTCTTCTTTAGCTCAGGTAACAGAGTCTTGTAAACTAGGCTGGTCTTGAACTCATAGCTAAAGCTGTTCTTTGCTACCTAATCCTCTTGCCACTACCAGCCAAGTACTGGGAGTACAAGAATGATTACCATTCTAGGTTTCACCTGATATTTATTCATGTCATTGACCAAATCACAGTTCCTCCAGTTACATGGAATAGTGACGAATGGTGACTGAATAATTTAGGACCCCTTAAATCCTCTTCACAGTGATATCATTTCAGAATTTGCCATCCCCCTTGTGTACTCCCTATAAGATACCCACGAGAGCAATACACAGACATTGAGGCTGACTCTATCTATAATGAAGATTCCATGATGTGTAGATTCCAAAGAATGAAATCTAACATTACAAACCGTGTTTCTCTGAGCTCTTTAAAGACCCTATTCTAAGCTTGATTCACAAAATCCTTAGTAAGTCAATATTGTTCCCAGACACCAGATGAAGAAATGAAGATACTAATACCTGGCTAAGTCTGTGTTGTGATTGGTGGATCTGAGTTTCATTATTTCATCTAGTACTTATTTTACTAATTTTCCATGTACGTGTGTGTATGTTTCTCTTTGGAGATGGTTTTAATTATTTGCGTGGCATTATTTTATTGGTTTATTATTGTAGCTTTATTCTGTTAATATAATGTGTGTGTGTGTGTGCATGTGCAGACTAGGCATTTAATGGTACAAAGGGTGTCTTTAAATTGGATGCTACAAACAGCTGTCTGTGATAATAATAAAGTAGCTGTATTATATACAGAATGCCCCTGTTTTCCTCATCTCCTGTAAATGGTAAACACTTTCAGTGAAGGGCTATTTTCTATTAATTTTTAATATTCCCTACCTTTTACAGAGGTTGTTAATAAATACTTACTGAATCAAGAAATGAACCCATCACTTTATATGATCAGATTTCTAAGATGTTTAGCTTTTCTGTTAACCAAGGCTTTGGGCTCAACAACTGTGTATGAATTTATAGAACACTGAGAGTATGCCATAAAATGTAGTGTACAGCAGTGCTTAATATTGAAACAATCTATCTATCTATCTATCTATCTATCTATCTATCTATCTATCTATCTATCTATCTATCTATCATCTATATACATACATACACTCCTTGGTCAATTATATATACATACATACATATATATATATATATGCATGTGCATATATACTTGTTTATTTTTCTCACACTGGAAGAGAGCTTTATTGGTCCTTTACTCACTGTCATCTAGCAGCTATTTACCCCACACTCATTACCACTCCACTTGAATTAAAATAAAAAATGAGACAGCAAATGAGTTTTGCTTTATTTTAATGTGACCCTGTGGGAAATGACTCTCTCCAAACTTGAAAATTCTGAGTTTTTAAAAATGTGCATGTGAGACTTTTCTTTGATCCTAAGACCCATGAAGGTAACAGAGAAAATAAGCAATTTGGTGTGTGAGACTTCTGGCATAAATGTGAACTAGAGCTTAGTGATGTAACACCTCCTCTCTGTTTATTGCCAGGACTGTGTGCTGGCATCTCCTTATCTGATGATACCACCTTCCCATCAGTCTTCACTCATGTGGTGTCCATATTCCTGAATATCTCCTGGACTAAAACAGAAACACATTCAGGATCAGATTTTTGCCCCTAGTTTTTTTCCATGTCAACTTTTACTAACTTCAAAGAGAAATTTTGCAGAATGTCTGCCACAGCGATTACTTAGCTATGGGCCACAGGCATTATTCCACCAAGACAGTACTTTTCCAGACTGATGGACAGTACTTTTATAGTTGCTCATAGAAAAATAATATCATTTACTACAATTTGATTTTTATGCTGCTGTGGTTCTATAGAAGTGAGTGTCAGCCACCTTGCCTTCAGAATTGAACTAATCTCAAACATTTTGCAATCACTGGTGCTCTAAAAACAAAAGAAGGCATATACATGTAAATCCTAAGTTTATGACAACAGACACTAAAATACATACTTGAACAATGAATAATAAAAATATCTCCAGTGTTGGGGAGCTTACTAATGTATGCACACAACTTGGCTCAAAGATGCTGTATTTCTTAAAACTATTGTCCTAAAGACTCACTCACTTTTCTGTGCACAGAATTTCCATCTTTACTTTAAAGATACTCTGTATGGTATTATAAAGTATCAGTAGCTAGCAATGACAGTTTATTAAAACATAGTGATAATAGTAATTATTCTGATAAAGGTGGAAGATCACAGGAAAATGCTAGCACAGACCTGTTTGATATTCCACAACAGACTCAGAAAAGGCTATAAGGATTTCTTAATTTTCTACATTTTAAAGTGAAAGACCTACATTTCTTCATGATAGGTTATGGCATGATCCACCATCTCACCCTTTTTAACTGTATCAATTTACTCTATTGGGTTTATGTTGCTATAAGAAATGCTGGGGTGATCAATTGATAAAAAGATAGATATTTTAGATATTTAGCTTCTTCTGCTACTATTCTGATTGGATGTTTCTGTTGTTTTGGAGCCAGGCAATGGGGCCACGTGGCCATGGGTTGGGAGCTCATCATAAAGATGACATGCAGAAGATTGCTTCCTCTCCCTCTGTTTGAGAGCACACACCCACAGACAAGAATACCTCTCGTGCGGTACCATCTTTTAACATCTCCACATCATCATCTTAGTCCAATACTGGACTTAAAAATCAGCACAAACAGTCAATTGGCATTTTATGAAAGATCCAGGGAGGTACAAATTAGAGGATCCAAGTCTCTTGAATGCTGTTACGATTTTAATCTCTGGTTTACATGAAATTCATTACTAAGATATCTGTTAACGAGAAGACTAGGCATTCCTAAGTGAAATGGAACTCTGAAAAGGTACAGGGATCCTTCACAAAGAGATGAGGACAGAAAGAGTAAGCCAGTCATAAGGGCTGATCTCTTCCCTTAGGAATGCCTTATCTCCTTGGTAGGAAGAGGAGTTCAAGGCATGCATGCTTTAAAAAATAGTTACTGGGAAGATATGGCTTGTTTATATGCAAGGCATAAAAATAATGGAAAGAGAAGAAAAATGAAAAAACATTGAGGCTCACATCAAATTAATGTTTTTAATCCTCTACCTGTTTTTCTACAGTAGGAAACAACTTGTATCTTCTTTTTCTCCTCTTACCTCCATGCCAGCTATCTGTCCTGAATAGACTATGTGTTAGCCATGC
This sequence comes from Peromyscus maniculatus bairdii, assembly GCF_049852395.1. Lineage (NCBI taxonomy): Eukaryota > Metazoa > Chordata > Mammalia > Rodentia > Cricetidae > Peromyscus > Peromyscus maniculatus. The sequence continues at coordinate 19,436,305 of NC_134870.1, read as the reverse complement.
AAGCACCCCATGGTGTGAGAAGCTTGTGGGATATTCTTAGGAAAAGAAGTAGCACTGGGTACTCAGCAGAGTGCATGTGTCACAGCAGGCTTTGAAGGAAAGCATTACCATTTGGGGTAGGGTTGGTCCTTTCGGTCCAGCTCACTGTTCTTTCCTGAACACAGCCCTGATTTTAGTAGCATGCTGTCTTGTCTCACAGATGCCTTCTGCATGAGAGAAGAACATTTACGTCCCTTCAGCCTGGAACATTAAAACAAATGCTGATAGTTCAAGGTTAATAGATGCATAAAACAAAAGTAATTCTGTGTCAAAGCTGAAATGACAGGCGATTTGACTCGAGGCAGCTTCCCAATCACTCTTTCGCATGTGCTCCGTGCTGAGACCAGGCGAAGGCGTTATGTTTCTGACATTTACTTGTCAGGGAGGTATGACAATAGAGATTGTTTCTATCTCTTCAGCTCCCAGATGTTAACCTTCTAGCTTTAGTTAGTAATTGGGGCTCTTTGGAGCTTTAACATTTTCTATTGATTCAATAGAAGCGATAACATTTCCAATCATAAGACAGCATTATAGAAATATCAGGCAATTCTCACATCAGAATGTTTGATAGCTGGGCTCACCGCATTAATTTCTGTCACCTTTGCCAGGAACCCTTTATCCTCCTTTTATACTGAAGGACACCTGGGGGTAGTTGCTGCCACTTTTATTGTTCAATAAAGTAGACAAAAGTTTCAATTAACAACCAAAGGGCCTCTAGGAAATTGTGAATGAGAATATATTTTACTCATTTACTGTATTTCTTTTTCTTAATGTGCCGTCTGTGGCTTCAAAGCTATATTTCACTCAGCATGTGCGCACATGCACACAGGCACACAGGCACACACACACACACACACACACACACACACACACACACACACACATTCATAACTATCCTAATCTGATGTGATTTATATTGAAATATTCAACAAGGGAGAGCCAAAAGGCGGCAGTGAAGAGACTGAGAAGGCTCTGAAATGAAAGATAAAAGCTCAGATGGGCGAGGAGAAGGCCTCTCTCTGGTCTCCAGCCTGTGGAATGGAGGCTGGAGGCTTCATTCATTTAATTTCTTTGTCTGTGACTCTGAGAATGACAGATCAGAGATTCCTCCTTCTCTAGCTCTTCAAGGAAAAAAATACATATCTGACATCATGTACTCAGTTACAGCCTTACTATTCTTCTGGACATTTATATTATGGAATTGAACTTTTATGAGTAGGATTTTGAAAATGTAAATAGGAAAATCAATGAGTTCTATGTGATAGAGATGCTCCACAGACTCTGCAGACATCCTTCATTGTCTTATTTCAGCCCAACATTTGCACTTCTTTATGGATAAACTTTTCTTTGTCTCTCACAGACTGTGGGTGTTTTTGATTCCACACATTCCCTGTTGCTATTCCTCCCAAGCTCCGGGAATATAAACAACATCATCTCATGTCCAGCCTTTCTCTATAGCAACCTGAAACCTGCGTTTTTGTACAATGCAAAGCCTATCTTGCGATTCCCTCTGCCACTACATCTTTAGCTGTATAAAGAGTCCTGATGTTAGAAGCTCTGACCCTCCTAAAGAACAGATATTTTTAATCACAAAATTATTTATTAACTTTTATGAGTTATTATACTCTAACTTTATAATCAGTCTTAATACAAACACAAAGCTTTTGCTAACTTACCCAGTCTCTGCATGTGCCGTGTGCTAGCTGATGGTATCCATCTTTGCTATCCCTCTTCCCATCTTGGTGTTTTCTGAAGTATCTATATTACATTTATCATAAGATTCTTATACATGAATATAATTACTAGATCTAAAACACAGACGTTCCAATTCTAAAGCCTTCTATGCTGTGTATTTTAATGTTTTAGTGAAGGAGATATTGTCAATGTTTATGAATCTCTGGACTTGAAATGCCTATTTTCCAGGAAACTATGCATTTTAGTAATGGAGGCTTTGGGTGTTCTTTCTTGGTGGACAGTTCAGTAGGATTTCCCATAAATTCCTGAGGTCTAGAAAGCTGCCAATTGGCCTCAGATCACGTTCAGGTTCTTGAAAGTAATTTCACACTTTTGAAGCCATTTTGCAAGTCATCTCCTAAGTAATTATTTCATAACTGTGCTTGATTCTTAGATTATTTGACTTGATCTGTAGTTTGCAGTAACTTATTTGTTCCTCCTTTTAAAAGATAGGAATAGACAGCTCAGTGGCTTGCAGAGGACCTGAGTTCTTTTGTCAGAACCCATGCTGAGCAACTCACAACATCCTGTAACTCCAGCTCCAGGGTCATCTGTTAACTTTGATTTCCTCAGGCTTCTGCATGCATGTGGGCATACCCAAACACAGGGGCATACATGAACAAACAACTAAAAATAAAAACAGATCTTTTGAAAAGGAAATGGTAATCTTATTTTCTCATGTAATTTTTTTTATTTAAGTGAATAAAGTTATGCCTAAGAAAAAGTAGATTAATAAGCCATTTTACTCAGTCATTATTTGATAATGCCATCAATATACAAAGACAAACCGGATGTTCATAGATGCTGGAATTGCAGCAAAGAAAATGGAGCATAGTTTCCACCCTGTCAATTTACTGATGAAGTCATAGTGTCCTATCCACTGGGTTGGAGAAAACACAAATAACTCACAGGTGTTATTTGTAGTATGGTCTAGCCTTCAATCAACCAGAGTGGTCAGTGAGGATGTGTCATTAATATGATCTGAGAGATAGTTGAAAATGAACCCAAGAATCCTGAGATGGTAGTGACATTTTTTTTTTTTTTTGGTTTTTCAAGACAGGATTTCTCTGTGTAGCTTTGCACCTTTCCTGGAACTCAATTGGTAGCCCAGGCTGGCCTCGAACTCATAGAGATCCACCTGCCTCTGCCTCCCGAGTGCTGGGATTAAAGGCGTGCACCACCACCGCCCGGCTGGTAGTGACATTTTATCAAGCATCCACAAGACATTTATAACTTCAATAAAATGTGAGAAGTACTGGAATAGATGTAATCTCTGTCTGCAAACTTGTTCCTTTTCCTCTGAACATATTTATAGATATACATCCACCTCATTGATTTCTCATCTGACTAACATTAATAATTTTTTTGCACTACCAACTGGTAGCTGCCAGTTTAAACAAGGAACTTGTGTTACTTACTTTTCTGATACTGTGATAAAAACCAAGACCAAAAGAAAATTATGAAGCAAATAGCTTTTTTCATCTTGTACTTCCTGTCCAAAGTCCATCATTTAGGAGCATCAGGGCAAGAACTCACACAGGAGAGAGGCAGGAACCATGGAAGAATACTGTTTGCTGCCTTGCTCGCTAGTTTGGGCTCAACCACTTTTCTTATACTGTTTAGGAATCCTGCTTAGGAAGGACACTCCCCATAGTGGTGTGGGTCCTCTATATTAAGTAGCAATTTCAAAAGTTCCCCACAGACACACCCACAGGCTGAAACAATCTAGGGAATTATCAAACAGACTTTCTAAGACAACTCTTGGTTTTATCAAATTGACAACTGGGGTTAACTACTGTAGCCTTTAGGCAACTCAAGGCACATGGTAAGCTACATAAGAAAAAAATGTCTTTATGTTATTCCTATGGACTATGTTTAGTTTTCCTTGAAGACAGATTAATCATAAAATTATCAGTCACTTTTTTCAAAAGAATATAAAATGCCTATCATTATAAACATCTCAATATAATATTTTGTTCTCAATAAATGTTTATGGGAAGAATTTGGAAGGCAAAGGGGAATCTTGAAGCAGTGGTGTAGATAAGCCACGGTTTGGTAGATGGAGACACTGTCTGGTTTTACTCCAGGCAGTTGTACTTATATGAACTAAAGCCCTCTATCTTTCTCCTCCATTCAGTTGACCTCTTCTCCTTCTCCCAAGGAGAGAGCCTCCCATCTCAGAGACTCTGTTAGGCAGCAGACAGACATTTCTTTCACTCAGAGTATAGAAGTCAGACACCAGTGTTAGGAAACCAAACAAATATGCAATTTGTCAGTCTACAGATAGAGTGTTTCTGCCCTCAGATTCAAAATGGTTTTCATTTATTCATGTAAAAAAGCAGCATTTCAGCTATAGTTGTAATATTTACTTATCTGGTTTCCTCATGATGGATAACAAATGTATCCAGAAACTCCATGCATCAAAAAGATGCCACTTCATAAACTGGCAATATAATTCCATATTTCAATAAAAACAGATACAATTCAAAATGCCTCAAATAGTTCCAAAAGCAATTATGGCATTTCAGAAGCAAACATTCCGTACAAGTTCATAACCACCCATCAAAATTATTTCACTAGGGCATGTTAAGAAAGCATCTGCTGCAATTTATGCATTTTGAGTTTTTCTCCCGAGAACAAAGTGCTTCTAGCAAGCACTACAGTCAAGCTGGAGTCAAACTGCTTGCCATTTACCTAGGAAAATATAAAACTTCTCTCGGCTGTACTCAACTCTGGTGCTATAATGAAGGCATACAATTCACATTTTCATCCCAAGCAACTAGACCTGACTAACCTGACCAGGACCATCTGCAGAGAAAGTGTCTGAGATTAGCAGGCTTATTCCTCTGCCTAAAAGAATAGTGGCGTAAGCTCCTTTTAGAGGCTGAAAAGGGTCATTCTTCATCTCCTGTCTAGAATAATGCTGAATTATTTCTCAACTACAAGGAGTGTTTCATAAATCACAAAGGGAATAAATCTTATTAAATCAGTTGTAGATTACAGAAACCTAAAGGCAAGGTCTATTTTCTAAAGGACACTGCTGTCCTCACTAATTTTTTATCCTTTCACTTATTTAAGAAGGGACATTTCTTGAGATCTACTTAACAGAAATAAGAACATTTTTCCCCCGTTTCATGGGAGGTCAAGTAGCCAATAATAATGATAGTCCAGCTATACACTGGAAGTCAAATATCATAGCATAAGGCTTTTTATATGTATAGGTAGAAGTAATACTATATGATGCATAACTAATGCCAATACATAAGCTTTATGTTTTATGTTAACATCCTGAAGAGGTAAATTGCCATACCTTTTAATTCCATTAAGAATATTTAAAAAATAAAGACAGTGATATTTGGTACAGTACAAGAATATTGGAAAATACTGCAATTAATATAGACAAAAATTTATTTTTAAACAGTTATTTTTTATAAATATCCAGACCTACTCCAAGGCTGAGTAATGCTCACAGAACTCTATTTTGTGTTTTAGAAAAACAACCCTAATTTTTATAGGGCATAGTAGGGAACATGAATGCAAAAGCAATGTAAGAACTGGGCATATTACAAATAACACATCCAACATGGTAGACACTTTACAGCCTGCCCAGCGATGAAAAACTCAATATGCATGTGTGTACTGCATAGATTTACAGTCAACTCACTCTCTGCCACTTGGCCTCAGTTCACTTTCACATCCTTGAAAATAACACATTTCACACTTAAAACACTGAGGAAATTTAAAAGCATTTGCCAGTCTCACAGAGCAAGGGGAAAGGGTGCACCTGAATCTTTAGCAAGTCAGTCCAGAAATAGGGAGTATGAAATGGGGAGTGGGGTGTTCTGGGTTATAAACTGAAAAGCATGCTAACTGCTTTCACTCACAGAGAAGGTAAGAACAGGCTTCAAAAGTTTAAAGGTGAATGGGTTTCATTTTGCTTCATCCTGGCACAAAAGCAGCACCATGCCATCTCTCTCTGAGGTGAGTTTCAGAGACTGTCCCCTTATTACTGGATAGACTGCAACTAGTTGACGGATAATTTTTCATAACAGGTTGTAGCTTTTAACAACGTGGGTTGATAGCACGAAGCTGACACAAAGGAAACCATTATTAGAAGGATATTTACTATCTATGTAACTGCCAGTTGAGCATAAAGATAATGGTGGTAGGAAAATGTGAACTTTGTTTTCCTTTACCAATCCCAATAGGGCATCAGCTTTACACTGCTGGTCACTGTTTATTGCTCTAGCACGTTTTCTACATCTATCTGTGACCTAAAGAAATGTCCCCATTTAAATCTTCAACAAATATTTACTGTTTTCAGCCTCCGGGCTGCCTGCTAGGATATAATTTTAGCAGGTAGAAGATACCTTCCTTGCCAGACAGTTTGATTGTTTTTGTTTTGTTTTTGAAGTGAGAGACACAGAACCCAGGGCCCTTTTCCTGCTGGGTAAAGTTCTCTGTCATGGAGCTGCACTACTAGTTCTTCACATAGCCTCTCTGTTATGGCAGAATCATCGGAGACAATATGCAAAACTAGGCAGCAAGATTATTGGTCAGGACAGTGGTGGGGCAGGCTTAGATGGACATGATGGGTGACAAAAGAAGCACCCAACAGACTTGGATAATGAAGGAGGACATCCTTAAAGAGCAATGACGCTAACAATTGGAAATTGAATGAGAACTGGAATAGTCCAGATGAAAGAAACACTCCCTGAAGGGTACTGCTACCTCATGTAAGAATCAAAAAGTTTAGCGAGATATATTCCAACTGGGGGAGGAAGGAGTCTCATCAGAGGTGCAACCTTGTAGACAGATTAATGGTGTAACATGGGATGGTGGAACAAGAGAAGAACCAATGATACAGACACACAGTGTCTAAGTCTATAAGAATAGCAATGAAGATATCACCAAAATGAAGGGCATGCAACAGCTTTGTGTTACTGTAACAAAATATCAGACATAAACTACCTATGGAGTCAAGAGGATTGTTTTGAGTTTACAGTTCTCCAGGTTCAGATATCATATTTGTCTGGGGACATAGAAAGAAGCTATGCTTCTGTCTGTGGCCAAGGGGCAGAAATGAACAGAGAGGCAACTCCCACAGTGCCTTGCAGCTATACTTCCTAAAGGACCATAGCCCCTTAAGATATTGCCACTTTAAACTCAAGCCTGTATATACTACTTGTCAAGGACATTGGTATCTGAACTATAGGAGAGGGACTAAGCAATAGGGTAGTTTGATCACCCTATGTCCAATGGTTATATTTTTCTGAAGCAGAGACCAAATAAAGAAGACAAAGAAAGCGGGAGGCAAGTGTAATAATCTGAGAAAATATGGTGATAGTCTCGAGAGAACACAGGAAAACTGAGAAAAAGCAAGAAAAGTCTACATCCTCGGGATGTAATATTGTGACAGTAAAAAGAATATTAGGGTCACTATGAAAAAGTACTTTACTGTCTCATGAGACAAGGAAAGAGAAGTCATGAGTGTTATAAACATCAGAGGAGAGACTGATGATTGGCATTTGAATATTATTGTGAGTTTTTTTCAAGTCATTGAATACTACTTTGTGTTGTTATATTGGTTTCTTAGATTTTCCTTTCACTATACACACTCTCAATTTTTTTTGAGACATGGTTTCTGTGTGTAGTTTTGGTGCCTGTCCTGGATCTTACTCTGTAGACCTGGCTGGTCTCAAACTCACAGAGATCCGCCTGGCTCTGCCTCCTGAATGCTGGGATTAATTAAAGGTGTGCACCACCACTTCCTAGCCTCAAATATTTTTAGAGATGGTATTTATTATAGTGCAGGTTGGCCTCAAACATGCTATCATGCTGAAGATGATGACTCTGGTCCTTCTGCCACCACCTCTACAGTGCACCATTGATCACAGGTGTGCACCATTATTTCTGGTTTAGGAAGTGCTAAGATGAAACTCAAGGCTTCTGACATGCTGGGCAGGCAGCACTCTACAATCTGAGCTGCATCTCTAGAGCCTACTTCTTTTAATATTTGTTTTCATACAGATAAATTAAAATGGACATTGAAGATACTATTTCAAAGTAAAATTCCTTTTAGTTTTTCTAGAAGTTGTTCATAAATGGTTAGGAGTCTTCTTAGGACTGAGAATTAGAAAAACAAAATGCAGTTATTGAGCCCTAACATGGACTGAGTAAACTGTCTAAGAACTGCCATGCTAGGGGGCTGTTACTTTCTATATAATTTGCCAATAGTAAAGAAGAGTATAATTGTTACCTAACTTATCCCTGAAGACAGAGTCACAGTTGAGTGAGAGATGGAAGAAAAGAGGGCATCAATTATTTTACTATAACCTGTTAGACATAATCTTAGGTAGCCTATGATGGTTCTTTGCTAGATTCACACCTTTTAAGACAATAAAGAGGGCATCTTAAGTAAGGAGTTAGTCCAGCTCAGAAGTGGGAAGGTGCAGGATGGGCCCGAGGCCACTCTCTATGTAAGCAGAGGAACATGATGGACAACTTCCAAACGATTCAGAGAGGAGCATGCTCCTCACACACAATACAGTCACCACTATAAAATATGTCCACACAGGCTAGAGCCACACAAGTTTATTCTTGTATCATAGACTCAGGATGCTTATTTACTATGCTGCTGAGCACTGAGAATATACATGTGTTCTGCATGTTCCAAATGCATTGAGCTTCCTGTACTCTGGAAACAATTCTCCTGTGTGTAGACATGCACAGAGCCCAAAGACATGGCTGATATGAAAGGCTACAATCAAGGGGACACTGTTTCATTAAAGGTATTTCTTTGTGATTGTGAATGGGGTGTATTCTGGAATTTTAGCAGTGGCAACTGTTCTGTGGTTATGGTGGATGTTGTCCTTAGGAGACACGGGTGAAGGGCATATAGGAATAATCAATCAGTCCTGAGTTTAGAAATTTGTCATCACAAAATAGACAAAAACAAGTTTTAAGGGGAAAAATAATATTTATCACAAGCCTAATCACAGGACACCTTCTTCAAGGAACATGTCCCTGCATCATTGGAGGAGGCCAGATCTCAAGCCATGATGCCATATTGTAGAACTGAAATAGACTCATGTGGGTTTGGAACTATGAAATAGATAAAGTATGATTCTGAATTATCCTTCCAATTGGTGACCCTGAAACATTCAGGCTTGTTCTTGGGGCTAGGTTTTCACTCTGAGCTGGAAGGAGGTCCTGGAAACCATGGTAATTGGGGATTCCTCTAGTTACTGAAATAATGTATAGACAGGGATAGCACTCCTGGAAACTGTAGACTGACTTGTGTTGTTAGTGCTTCACAAGGAGTCACTAACCATGCCAAGGACATGAAGGACAGTTTCAATACATATTATTTTATTTTGACAGGGGATGGGTCTATTCTGCATTAAGTAAACAGTTTATTTGCAAAACCTGGCTTTTTGTACAAATAAGTTAATTGCAATTTTACCCAGATTCCCTTGTGATTTTTCTCTTTTACAACTTTTTTTTTCCCATTTTGCAATATAAGGTTTTGTTTTCCATTGAGAAGCCAGCATAGAGCCAGGAGTCTGACATTCTTCTTCCACAAGAGATGCTTTCATGAGGCTCTGAGGGGACCTCTGTCAGTCAACCCTCTTAGAACCACTTTGGATATTTGCAAATCAATCTTCTCCGAAATTTGTCAATTTGAATTTGTCTTCTACTTTTCCTCCTCCTCCTCCTCCTCCTCCTCCTCCTCCTCCTCCTCCTCCTCCTCCTTCTCCCTCCTCCTCCTCCTTCTCCCTCCTCCTCCTTCTCCCTCCTCCTCCTTCTCCCTCCTCCTCCTCCTCCTTCTCCCTCCTCCTCCTTCTCCCTCCTCCTCCTTCTCCCTCCTCCTCCTCCTCCTTCTCCCTCCTCCTCCTCCTCCTTCTTCATTTGTCTGTTCATGAATTCCCAGTGAGTTTATTTTTATGGCAGTTTCAGGAACTTCCAGCAAGGTGGCAGAAATGTTTCTTGCCTGATCCGAATTCCAGTTGGTAAGTAACTGTACTCTAGTGTGTCACTCCTGAAAGAAATGCTAATCACTCAGACCATTTTTTTTTTGTTTTTTCTCTAGTGAAGGGTTCTAGTTTGGAATGCTAAAAGAAAATAGGAAGGTAAAATATTTAATTGTGTGTTTATTAAGAGTTCCTGGAAACTGTTGCTTTATTTTGGTTGATAGTTTTATAATTTTTTAAAACAATATCATACAAAGTTCCTCGAAAATCTATTTCTTTAAATGTTTGTGTTTTACAATTTCTAAGGCCAAATAAAAAAGGAATACACACAACTATGGCTTCACTCAAAATGTTCCCCCAAGTTCTTATGTTTAATTGAATGTCTATGAGAGCATGAGTCAATACTTATTGTGTATTTCAAATTACCATAATTTTAAGGATTAGAAGGAACAGTCGAGTTGAGAAACTGATGAACATTACTGTGGGTTCAAGATCTCTGATTATCTGAACTTGGATGTGTGTGACACGTGATGCTTCAAAGGCCATATTGATGCTGGTATTTTTTCACAGTACTTAAGTTATTGAAAGAAAATCTGCAAGTTAATCTTATGTCCACACAAGGATACATTTTCTGTCTTTGAACAAATAACACAGTAATTAGGAAATTTCAATAAAAGAGAAACTGATGAATGAAAATATAATTTAACTGAGAGGGATACTGAGAGGTGGAATACTAAAGTGTTGACAGAATAGAATTATCAGTGACAGCCATGGAAAGACTGAGACCAGTTCCATGGTTTCCTACCTGAGACATTGAGTAGGATTTTGTCCTCTTCTTTGTTTACTTTTATAAAATTCTCTTTGTAACACTTTTAGCTACATTATCTATTGTGAAGATTGCCTGGGAAAATCCAGGCCTGATGAGACAGGAAACTTGCACATAGGGAGAGATCAACATTTATATCACTTTTTCTTGTGCAATTAGTTATTGTACTTAACTAGCTATCCACACTGCTGTTGTTCAAGCATTTTATCTATTAAAATAGTTAAATCCAGCTATTGTTTTCCTGTAGGCAAAGTCTTCCCCAAAAGGTAAGACAGTATTGGCCTTTTCATTTCCAATTTCAAAACACTTCTCTTGGCTTTATTTCAATGAGATACATAAAAAGAAAATTACTGATGTAAGGCTAGGATAGTAGTCTTGTTTATAAACACAGTTCTCTTCAACAGAAAATGTCCATTTAGAGAAATAGCATTCTGAAAGGACCCACAAGAGTGGAGACACACTGAAATATGGCCATAAGAGTGACCAAGAAGAATGCCAAGGGAAGGGGACATGTTAACTCATCCTAGGGTTGATACAGGAATCCTAGCTGGGAGCATCCTGTGCAAAGGCCTCAAGGTTTTATACATTGAACTTTACTTAAGGTATCCTTTACTGTTGGCAATTTCTGTAGCCAAAGTGCAGGATCAGAAGCAGGAGTTTATGTGCTTATAGAGTCAGGCAAGAATCAGGTTCTGAATGCGATAGGATTTATGGCAAAAATCATAACTTTCTTCTAGGGAAATGCAATTGATAAGTAAAAAGGGCACCAGTGATAATCAAGGGACTGTCACCATGGGACAGAAAATTCGTTGAACAAGCTCTTTGTCCCATAGGTTAAAAAAATTTAAAAAGGAACCCAGGGAATGATAGGTGGCCCATCAGTTAAGAGTGTATACTTCTCTTTCAGAGGACCCAAGTTTGGATCTAAATAGCTCACAGCTTCCTATGACTCAGACTCTAGGGGACACCAAGCCTTTAAACTCCACAGGTACCTGCACTCAATCACATATATCCACACACAGACTAAGAGACATATACATACACATACTTAAAAAATAAAATAAATCTTAAAAGGTATTGGCCCATAAGGGAACTTTGAAGGCTCAGTTTATTGGATTAGAAAAAAATACCACAGCAGAAAAGTTTGAGAAAATAAATATCTATGTAACTTCTTGGAGTCAGGAAGCAGAAAGAAGAGAAAGAAAACTGGTTATGTTTTCTGAGGTACATCTCCAGAAAGCAGTCTGTCTCAGCAATGGAGGCCTGCCAGAAGCTTTATGGATTGAAAGAGTTTTAGGATTATAAGCACATACCTCCTTAAGGGAATATTTATCATTTCTCCTCTTATCATTTCCTTGAATTTATATGTCTTTGCATGTTCTGGGCTTTAGGACTTTGCAAAATCTTATTTTTCTCTTTTGGGTAGAGCTCAGTCTTGCCTGTGCGAGGGAGTCACCTACTGTCTGTATCAAAGTATGTTATCATCACCAGCTAGTCCATTTGTATAGAGTGTTATTGACTATTGACCACTGACCATGCTCTTTGTATGAGATGATGTCAGCATCTTGGAACTGTTTTCTCAAAAGGAAAGCTGTAATAGTTGAGGTACTCATAATCCCTAGGAAAGGATGTGACATGACATTTGTGCTCTAGGAAGCTGATATATTGATATGCTGGTGCCCCAAATGGTTCCTGGGAAGACATAGCTATAAAAGGTTTATTTGTACTACCTTTCATCATAACCATCATCTAAAATTAGAAGACCTGTAGACACTAAGTTAAAAATTGTGTTCAGGAGCAGGGCTAAAAGTGAGGAAGACAAGTTTTGAGTATAGGACCAGAATCTCGATAAAAGACAAAGGAGAGACTATCAATGGTGACAGCCAACAGATGAGGGAAAAAGCTAGGGCATGATTGGAAAGATTCCCATGACTAACTTGGCATGAGGCATGGCAGGGCTTATCATGTTGGATGTTCCTGTCAATCACTACAGGAAAAGCAGGGTCGAGTTCTGACTCTGTGGTTTGATCGAAGCGCACGTGTAGGAACTAAGTAGCTGAGCCCTTTAGTGGTTAATGTTCAGAAGGTTTTCCCATAAACTCCAAAGGTGCAGGGAGGAGGATGGAACCAAAGATTTAGCTCTAAGTTATCTTAGAAATGGATGCTTAATCTCAAAACCATATAGGACTTTATTGCCTAAATCCGTATATTCACGGTATTAACAGTTTAACAGTGTGAAAACCCAGCTCTGAGAAAGTGGGTTAGTCCATAAAGTACTTGTCAAGCAAGCATGAGTACCTTGGTTCGGTCTCCAAAATCTATATAAAAACCAGTGGTGTACATGTGTAACCCCAGTCCCAGGATGTTAGAGATAGGTGGATCTCTGGTACTCCTTGGCCAGGCATCCCAGTCTAATTGGTAAGCATTCCATGCCAATGAAAGACACTGTCCTAAAATACAGGATGGACAACATTGAAGAGCAATGGCATCTAATGCTGACTTCTGGCCAACAGAGGTGTGTGCATATGTGCACACACCCACATATGTACATATGTGCATATAGGAACACACATAAAGATGATGAAAACCAAGTCTAATGATGTGATGGAGAGATAAAGCCTCTGCAAAGTGATAAAAGTCACATCAGTCATTCTATGATCCAATAATCAAATTCTACCAGCTTTATAAGAAGAGGAATGAGATCAGATCCACAGATGGACATGTGCTCCCAGTCTCCTATCACATAATGTTCTGAGGTATCCAGGATTACTTCAGGACTGCTACCAAAAACATCATTGCCAGATATGGACTAGACTAGATCTTCAATTATAGAAAAATGAGCTTAAATAGATATATTGCTTTATAAAGTACACTGCTTTTGTGTTAGGGTAATGTGAACCTGATTGTGTAAATGGAGGGAAGGGAAGAATTTAATATGCTGGTCATAAAGAGACCTGAGCCAGCCACGGAAGTAGTCACCAAAGACGCAATGTCCAAACAAGCCACTTAAAAGACTCTAGGGGAGGAGTGGGCAGAATAACCTATCTCTATAGGAAAGTCGAAATATGTTATTTGTGATGGGAGCTGGTGTTAACTTGAGGAAGATAATTTCACAAGAAGGGCAGTAACTAAAATCCAGATTATCACTTTAAATAAGTGAATGAAGAAGACAAAGAATTTTACTACCAAGAATGGCCCAAGCTCAGGACTAGCCAAAGCTATCTGGCTGACAGCCACATTCTGCTAGGATTTAGCTCACTTGTCTTATTGGGTACCATTCAACAAATTCCCAACCAGAGCATAGCACTGCTCTAATGCTTGTCAGTGAGAAGGGTCAGAGAATAGTGGGAAAGTTCTGACATAGAATGGCAATCAGATGTTTGGGTCTCTGCTTTCTTGGCTCAGAGCTGTCAACTTGAGAATGTTTGATGGGAACATTTAGGTTTTCAGCTGCAATCCCAGTTGAAATGTTCACATCTAAAAGAAGTTTGTCTTTCCAACTTTCTGAACTGTTCCCTTGGACTAGAAGGGTAAAATGCATTATCTCTTGCTATTTCATTTTTATTAAAACTGTTTGAACTTGGAAATGAGGCCTGATGGTCCCATTTTCAGAAGGCTGAAGGTCACTGGGTGTTTCTGTTCAAAAAGAGAAAACACAGTCTAACCCCTGTGGCACCATAATCGAAAGAAATAGTGTGGTGATTACAGCCCTGCGCTGAGCTGGCGGCAGCTACAAATACTGGGACCGAGTTTGATAGGGTCTTGTAATACCTTGTAACACAGTATCATTCCTCACAGTTCCAAGGTCAATGTCTCTTTCTCAAATACCATTTCGGACCTGTAATTGTTCATCTCCATGCCAGCAATTACTGGGATTGATCAGCCTGTAATTAATGCCAGACTATTACACTTTTTAATTTGTGGATTATGCAGCTGCGAGCATTCTCACATTTTTAATTTGTATATTATACAGCCACAAATGTTTACAATGCCCTTTTTAATCTTCTTACACTACCCCTGCCATTATTCACTATAGATTAATGATCCCCCGGATGCAGGGGTTTATTTCATTTACCACACTTACCAAGAGAGCAGTTAACATTAGTGTGCTCTGTTACTTAATGCCTTCCTCCAGCTGCTGTTGAGCACAGTTTACCCTTTAAAATAGTGCCAGCCAGTTATTTTCCCCCTACTTTTTTAGCTCTCTTGTCGCCAACAATATGACTCTGTGGTAATATTATACTTTATTCCCAAATTTATTTCAACTAGTTCTATAAGAGATGCTTAAATTATTCACTTTAAATATCACAAGTGACCTGCCCCTGTTCCCGTGGCATCTAGTCTGTCTTAGAACCTATCTGGGGGTGAGGGTGCAACACTAAACTCCTGTGTTTCCCACACCTGGTTTTAACTCCATAGCTGCGAGTGGCATGGATTATTAATGACGTTTGAAGTAGTGGTAAGCTCCTTTTTTAATCAGCTCAAAATAGAGGTTCTTGGTGTTGACTGGTAGTACATCCGGGTACTTTAAGGTGATGTAGCTGCTGCTGGTCAGTCGTTGTGGAACAAACATTCCCCACAGTGTTTCAAGAGAAGAATTCGTGTGTGTGTGTGTGTGTGTGTGTGTGTGTGTGTGTGTGTGTGTGTGTGTGTGTGTGTGTAGGCCAGAAGTAAGCCTGTGCTGTCATTTACCAGGCACTACTTTTTCTGGATTTCCAGCGAGGCTGGCTGACAAGCACCAGGGTTTCTAAGTGTCCCCACCTTTAGAACCCTGGGACTGTGAGTTTGTGCCACCACAGATGCTTCTTTTCAATGAGTTCTAGAAATGAAACTCAGGTCCTCAAATTTATATTGAAGACACCTTACTGACTGAGCTTGCTTTCTCATTCTGTATCTGTTTCCCTGGTAAGGCCCTGGGGACAACTTCAATGTGGCATAACTGCACAACTCTAAGTCAGGGGGACTCAGAGCATCCACATCTCAGAATTCTGCACAGCTGATCTTGTGTGAAAGTACAATATTAGTAACTAGTCTGGCTGAACAGGAGTACAAGAAACAGACTCTATAATCAAAACATTTATTTTCCTCTGTGTAGTCAAGAGAAAAAAATTTACAAAATAACAATAACCCACGTACAACTAAATACAGAAACAAAATCACTACAGGCCCAGTGAGAAGGAGGTTTGAGGCATGTGGAAACTGCACACAGCTTTCACAGAGATCAAAGACTTTGTGAGAATGATGACAGTGAATTCAGGAGGAACCAGAAGAAGGGCTCCTCAAGAAGGGGGCAACATGGTGGAAAGCAGAACAGAGCTGCCTGAGCCGAGAATACAAAGGAAGGGGCAGCCACATGACCCATTTTACACTAGGTTCAAGGGCCAATAGGAGAAGAACATGGCTCCAAGATGGTTCTAGGTAGAGAATAGTTAGGCCCAAAGCTTGAAGGATACAAATTTATATTCCTAATGAGGCAAGCGATCCACTCTGGCAGAGTCTTCATAAGGTTTTGGTGGTGGTGGTATTCTTTTTCTTTTGATTTTGTTTTGATGTTATCTTTGATGATGGTTGGTTTTATTATGTGAGTACTAAAATAAAAATAAATATTAAGATGATATGCATCATTTTGGAGGTGGTTGAACTAAGTCCGGCAAGATCCTGGACAATGTTTCTTGCTTTCTCTTCTTCATGTTAGGCACAGTATCCTTCACTGTCCACTTCTGTGTTCCTGCTTTGCACATCTTGTCTTCTTCTTAAACAGTTTCTTTTTATTTTCATAGCATCTGCCAGATGGTTGAAATCACAGTACACTCAGTAAATAAGCTTGAGTCAGACAGATTTGCAACAGTATCTGCATTAATAAATTGTTACATAGGGTTGTTTTTGATATTTTCAAATATTAATAAATGAAATAGTCCAAAAATGATGATATGGCTGGAAGGAATTTGAAAAGAACATGATTTTTAATGTGAGTAATTAGAGTAAGATTCATAAAGTGGATCATGGGAATTGATACATTGCAAATGATATTTAAAATTCTTTTTATTTATATCTAGTAGTAAAAAGAATTCAAAATTATTTTTATTTATACCTAGTGGGTAACAGTATATCTCATTTAAACTGCAGAACAACAGCACATTTTTTTTCTATTGCCCTATAGTTTTGTTTAAATGGGTCACTTGATGTCCACTTTTTCAATTGAATCTGATTCAGGAATTACTCAGAACTAAAATAAGAGGCTATAAAACTAAATATAAGCAAACTAAGTCTTCTGTGAAGTAGCTCTTGTAGGTGACACCTCAGAAGATACGACAGACTCAAAGTCACATGACAAAATAGACAAAAATTAGGGTAAATATAAATGATCGTGTCATTAAGAAGGGTATATGCAAGTTCAAAGAGAAAATAGTTCAAAGATGGATAGTAGGACACAAAATGATTGACAAACTTAAGATCTGACCCAGCACATTCAGGTCTTGTCCTTGTATCCTACATACAGGTAACCTGAGCACAAGTTTCTGAAGCCCACTGCATCTGCTTACCTAAGGAGAGCTTCGGAGATACAAATACCTGTTTGGAATGTTCTTGGCTTCTCTTGTTACTGGCCTTGTAGAATCATGGTGTGAAGTTGATCCCATTTTGGTGAGAAATATAGAAGGATTCTCTGGCAATGGAGAGCCCAGGCAACGAGTAGCTTTGGGCATGGTGCCAGAAGGACCCTAAGGGATAAGAAATGTTGTCAGAGTCTTTAGTAATCACGCACCCAGAACACTGACCCACATTCCCAGCAGCTGTATCCTTTGCTTGTAGGTAACCTGAATGAAGTAGTTCCTGCCTTGAATATTCCTTTATAACTGGGATTTTCCAAAATTATTCAACAATGGCCAAAATCTTGAGAAAGTTGTTATATCTTCCTGCATTTAGGAAAAATGAAAACAATAATGGTAAGAAAATGAGTTTACTTTTTCTTAATGCAAAGTCTATTTAATTTATTAGATTATCTTTCTTCCTAAGATGATATTATTCCATGTTTTCATTATTAGCATATTAATTTTATTAAAAAAATACTAGAATGTCAATACTTTTAGAAGTATTTTCAAATTAAATGGCACTCTGTCTTTCTGTTTTAAAATATTTCACACATACAAAAACTGTACTTAAGGGATAAAGGAAATAGAGTGTTTCCTTTGTTTAAAAAATTCTTTTCCTAAATACAGAGATAAAACAGAATTGATGGCATGGGTAAGGTTTTTTCCTTATTATCTAACTTTTTCTCCCTAAGCTAAGTAATGAAACAATAGAAGACTAATATCTAGAAATGAGAGAAGATATTCTAGATATAATTAGCCTAAAGAGAAAACTGGAAAAAGAGGCATTTGTATTTAGAACTCAGGTGTCCAGGTCTTGCTTTAAAGTCTTCCTCTCCTCGGAGAAAGGAAGTAGAATAAAAAGGGAAGTGAGATAATGCAAACTGGTGGAGACAGGAGCAAATGTCAGGATTCTGAACTTATGAGGATTATAAAGGAATAATCATGGCTCAGGGGTGCCAGCCAGTCTGCAGAAAGGAGTCCACCACCAAAAAGATAAAAGCAGAGGCTAGTCACATCTGCTCTGAGCCCTGCCTGAAAAGGAATCTCAGACCTTTTCAACTTCAACATGAACTGAAGTCACATCTACTGTGTAACTAACAACACAGCAAAGGTCCAGTGGGATTAGCAAGAGGTTGCTATGGTCACTGCAGCACTACTGGAAACAACCTCTATGAAGATTCAGAATTGCAGCATTTAAGGTGTGCCCCGATAGAATTAAAAACCTTGTGTCCTTTTACTAACAGTACTCTAACACATCCTTTCTCCTGTCCCTCATTTAAATCAAGTTCATTTGAAATTATGTCTGCCTAGTTTTTTTTTTTTTTTTTTTCTGTTGTTGTGAAGAGGGACCACGACCAAGGCAAGTCATAAAAGAAAGCTTTGAATTGGGGTCTGGCTTACAGTTTCAGAAGTGGGCCCATGATCACTATGGCTGGGAGTATGGCAGCAGGTAGGCAGACCTGAAGCTGAAGCTCAACCGGTAGCTGAGAGATTCTATTTGATCCATAAGCAAGAGGCAGAGAGAGAGAAAGCTGCAGGGAATGGTGTGGACTTTTGAGAACTCAAAGCCTTTCCCCAGTGACACACCTTTTCCAATAAGACACACCTCCTCCAACAAAGCCACACCTTCTAGTACAGCTCAAACATTTCACCAACTGAGAAACATTCAACTGTGTATTATCATATGGGAATCATTCTCATTCAAACCACCACAAGGGCTCCAAACTTTATGGTTCTTCTTTAAGGCATTAAGAAAATTAGCAACAGTAGAGGATACATATTGGAGACTCAGTCAGTCTTTAATGAAAGACATTGAGTCACTGCTTTGTCCCTGAAACCAGTTCCTAGAGAAAGGCATTTACCTACTTAATTTTGTCTTCTCTTTGAAGGCGAGAAGGTTCCACAATGATTCATATCAAGAACTCAATATTTGGAACATCCCGGTGCCCCTCAATTTGGTTCCTTCTCACCATCTTCCATTACATCTGTCTTTTCCTACTGAGATTAGGGAATGAATAAAATATAGCCTGCTACTGCAAGGAGGGATTACTGCTCTATATCATCACTCACAGCTCATTAACCTCGAAACCCTGCTAACTAAGAAAATCCCCTCTAATGAGGTTTCCCTTGGCTGCTCCGAAGAACAAAAGGTCTGAAAGTTTTCCCTATTACCAATGTTCATCAAATTATTGCACTGTAATTAAAATGTAACATTGAGACCAAAGAAGTAAAGCAGAATAAAATACTTTAAATTTGACTTAAACTCTAAAAGGACCCCCTTGGGGAACTTCTGATTTGTTTGGTTGCAGTGAAACCATGGAGACCCAATCAGTTTGAAAAGGTGATGTTCTTCATCCCACTGTTTTGTTCCTGGTACCACTCAGCAAACAGGTAGAGTCAGGTGGTATGAAAAGAAATAAATGTGTAATATTTACTTTCCCCCAAAATCTGTCTTCTGACTTCAGCAATAAAATCCTCTACTTTTGGTACTTTGGCATTCCGTACAAAGGTTCCATCACTTCTCCTTTGTTGAGAGCAATCAGTCTCATAAGAACTGGGGTTAGTAGCTTGAAGGGTCCTGGCTTATTTCTATTCAGAACCTCAGAGTCAGGGTTATTTGTACGGTGCTATCACAGAATGTTAAAGAAATGAGATGCTTATAAAACAAACAGAAGGAGCAACAACCCCCAGAGAAATTTATAATCTGGTAAAGGAGTTACAATTAAGTATGCTTACCTCTGAGCTTTGAGTTTTTAAATGCCCAAAATGCAAATAATAATTACCTCTTTTAGCTTTCTTGGAAGCCTGATTTATGTGTGGAGCATGTCCTCAGAGGAGCAGAGTAAAGAGGTAGGGACTTACAGATTTTCAAGTGAAGGCTGAGAAGGGAATCCAACTGCTGCTTCCATATGATGAGGGTAACCACTGGAGGCAGTGCAACCTTGACCACAGAATCCTGGAAGACTAATTAAGAAGCCTAGTACTTCTAGAAACTCAAAAAATTTATGTTTGAGACATTAAAGACAAGTCTAATTCCACAAAAGAAGATTAAATACATGACACTCACTAGGATAAATACCATTACAATTTGAAAAGCATAGAGATTCTGTATTTGGAGAACACTTCCATGATAAGGTTCCACTAGGGCTAAACTATTTCAGCATACCTTCTGTCTTCAGGGACTTTATGTCAAAAAGAAAAAAAATATCCATGGGCCATTCCATAATACAGCAGACAACCACAAGGTTGTAAGCCACATTGCATTTATTCATAATGGAGTCTCTCACATCTTCCTTGAAATTGCAATAATGTCTGTTGACAGAGAATGCTAAGATGCCTTCACTGTGTACACAGCATAGGAAGAAGAGATAGATCAGATAAATGGGGAACACGTCAAGCTGTGATAGTAGATACTGGCTTCAATCTCATGGGTGCCCAGCATCCACGCCCTGCAATGCCTACAAATTTTACCTGAAAGACCTGAGCTCAGATTCCAGACTACTGTATGCTATCAGACACAGTGCTTTTATGTATAGTTTCTGCTCTTATAAAAATTTAATGGTCTCCTTATGGATAACAAAGGTTTTAAATATTTTCCTAATATAACTCCAAAACATGTAAGCATCAAATTAGCATCTTTTTGGATGTTATTGTGTTAGAAATCCTCATTTTTAAAATACTTGTTGAAATTGATGGTTTTAGTTTCATAAAAATTGCTCAAATCAGTTTGACTTTGAACTAAAAAGGATTTTCAACAATTTCTGAAATGGTCCTTAAACACACTTCTAAAGATTTGTATTGGGAAATGGTATTCTCAGCATTCATAGTTATCAAACTAAACTATCAGTCAACTAAAAAATGCTCAAGATATTTTAAGTCTTACAGTTTCAAATATTCAGCAAAAGCTGAATTCTTTATGTAAAAACAAGTACATTTGTCTTGTTAGAATGTAAATTTGCTCTTAATTCCAATAAATGGTAAATTTCTATGAATGCAAAGGTATTTCAAAATAAATTTCTTTATGAATCATTATAAATGTTATCACAAACAAAAAAATTATTTTCCTAAAACAGAATCATGAAATGAAAACACAAAGGACAGTATGATTAAGAATAACAAAATTATAAATATCATTAATTTGCACCAATATCAATGCTTCTGGAAAATTCATTGCAAAAAAATATTGACAATTTCCCTATTTCATGAACTAAATAGCTCTCTGAACCCTTTTCTCTTGGTCAATATAAAACAAGAGATTTCACAGCTTTCTTCCATATGCTGAAGTTAGTTCTTCATCTTTTTATTGAATTGTCAAATACATTAGTCCTTAAGTCTTTATCTATCTGAGGCTTGCCTATGAGAGAAGGAATTGATTTTATGTGTGAGAACAGCCTGGATTCAAATTTGATAAAGAATCATGCTTGTCCAATCTTCTTAGTGTAAATTAATCTAGGAATATATTCAATTCTTAAGTAATCATTAGAGTATTACTATGAGGGTCAGAGCATGAAAAGACCAAGTTGTAAATACAAAAGTATATAAATATACTCGAGGCTATATGGTCTTAGTCCCTTCTTCTGGACTCAGCTCAAGAAGTACAAAGAAGCCAGGGGTAAACAGAAGGACTAGTTCTTTATCCACTTTTCTTTTTAATTTATTTTTTTTGTAATTTTTATTGAAAATATTCTTCTCTAATACAATACATCCTGATCAAATTTTCCCATCCACTACTCCTCCCAATTCCCTCCTACCTCCTCTCTCTTCCAGATCCACTCCTCCTTTGTTTCTTCCTCAGACAATAGTAGGCCTCCAAGAGACAATAGCTAAACAGAACTAAACAAGATACAATAAGACAAGGCAAAAGCCTTCATACTGAGGCTTGACAAGGCAACCCAATAGGAGGAAAAGAGTCCCAAGAGCAGGCAAAAAGTCAGAAATACATGGACTTGCACTGTTAGGAGTCTCACAAAAACACCAAGCTATCAGCTATAGCGTATATACAGAGGGTCTGCTGCAGCCCCATGCAGACCCTTCACTTGACATTTCAGTTTTTGTGAACCCTGCTTAGTTGATTTGGTGGGTCATGTTTTCCAAGTGTTCTCCATCCCCTCTGAGTTCTTGATCCACAGAAACTTGCTTAATTGACAGACACTTAATTTTTATAAAAATCTCAAATAGGACTAAATAATCTCCCTTTTTGGTAGTTACTTTATTAAAAATGTAACAGTTATTTTGGGTTATATATATGTAAACACTCACTATATATATATATCTCCTAGCTTTCTATATGCTTTGGCCTGTACATTGACACTAAGAGAAACAGAGATAGAATGACACATAGAGAGGGCCCTTAGTGGCACTTCCTTTACTTTATCTTCTAATGAGAACTAGCTTTGAAAGGTCATTATATTGCTTTTTTAAGGCTAGTCTACATGTACTGTTTTTTTCTATCAGCTTCAATAGCATATCATAGCCTTGATATAATAATCACAAAAAAGCTATTCTGTACTAGGGTACTGATTATAGTGGGGTGACTTATAGATTAAATGAAGAACTGTAATATAAGTGGACTTTCCCCATCTGCAAAGAAGCCTTGAGTTAGAAAGCATCTTACAGGCTCTATCAACATGGCTGCATTTCTGAGTCTGTTTTTACTTTATTCTACAAATAGGACAGAGTTCATAGAAGGTTAACATTTTATTTTCTTTTGGAGCATTCTACCCAGCCTAAATATATTTCTGGATTATAGTGGGTCAAGAATCTCATGCAATTTTCTAGATTTGATAAACTGAGGTTCAAGACAGAAAAGAAATCAATAGCATCTGAAAACATATCTTTGGTCAAGCAATATATACACATGCATAACACTGAAAGATATGAAATGTGAAAACAAAGCAATATATATTCACTATATATATATATATATATATATATTGTAGCAAGGAAAATATTCTCAGCTCTACAGTATTTTCTTAGCTGTATTGTGATCATGCTCAAGTATGTAAAATAGACAGTGAAAGTTGATGAAGCCTTATTGGAAGATACAGAAATATAAAAGAAATATGCCTTTTTAGACTACATTGTAAATGTGGCTGCTGTCAAATCTGTAGGAGTTGGAGGAAATTGAAAAGATTATCCTGTCATCTTTTAGAGAATAAATATGGGCAAATTAAGAAAACCAATTAAGATACAGAAACAGCATACTGATGCTTCTAAAGAAAGAGATATAGATTAAAATGCGGGGGGAAGAGTCAGAAAGATCTCTTAGCTTGTAGCAAAGAACAGGATATGAAGTCTTTTAGCCTTTGCAGAAACTAATATGATGTAAAAGCACAAAAACCAAAAACAATCATAGAAAATGAATGTAGAACTTTACTGTAGGAAGATTGGGAAACTTTCTTCATAGTTAATGGAGAGCTGGGAAATAAAGAGACTGAGAACAGTGGTGTATCAAGGATACATTTTTGGCCAAAACCCAGAAATTGCAAAAAATGAATTTTCCAAATTTCCAATGTTCTCATTGAAGAATTTCTTCAATGCAAAGGCAGTATTTTTTTGGGTAGAAAGGTTTCAAGCATTAAAATAGAAGCTTAACTAATAAAAAGATAAACAAATAAATAATCAAATTCACTGTTGTTAAGGAAGGTTTGTGATTGATTGTAGAGACTTCATCAGTTCATGAAAATATGTATATTAGACTACTCACTGAGACAGATTAAAGACAACTCTGTTTCTTGTTTCTATCCCATTTTAAAAACACAGTCTTGGTCCCTGTCTTACTTAGGGTTTTTACTGCTGTAAAACAACACCATGGCCATGGCAACTCTCTCTCTTTTTTTCCTTTCATTTTTCTTTATTAAGAAATTTTCTGTCCACTCCACATACTATCCACACACACCCCTCCCCCCTCCTCCCACCCCCCAGCCTTCTTTTCCAAGCCACCCTGCATCCCCACATGCCCCAAATCGAGTTCTCCCATGGAGAATCAGCAGAGCTCAGCACACTGAGCCTAGGCAGGTCCAAGCCCCTTCCCACTGCACCAAGGCTGTGCAAGGTGTCACACCACAGGCACCAGGTTCCAGAAGCCTGCCTGTAGACCAGGGACAGATCCTGATCCCCCTGCCTGGATGCCCTCCAAACAGTTCGAGCCAAACAACCATCTTCTGTATCCAGAGGGCCTAGTCCAGTCCCATGGAGGCTCCACAGCCACCAGTCCACAGTTCATGGGATTCCACTAGTGTGGACCATGGCAACTCTGATAAAGGAAAACCTGTAATTGGGGCTGACTTACAGTTTTACAGGTTTAGTCCATTATCATCATGGCGGGCAGCATGGTGGCATGAAGGTATACACCGTGCTGGAGAGTTAACTGAGAGTTCTACATCTGGATCAGCAGGCAGCAGGAAGAGACTGACATATTTGGCATGATTGAGCATCTGAGACCTCAAAGCCTGCATGACCCCTTCCTCCAGAAAGGCCACATGTACTCCAACAAGGTCATACTTCCAATAGTGTTATTCCATATGGGCCTATTGGGGCCATTTTCTTTCAATCCATCACAGTCCCATTTCTTCATACTGGACAATCTTCATGGCTGTGTGACCATGAGGATATAGCAAATGTATTTCAAATTGTGTTTCTTGGTTGACTTCCTAAGAGACATGGAGTTTCTATTTTGTGTTTCTCTGACTACCCACAGCTGAACTTCTAAGCTACCCAGTAAGTACTCTTAAGTATCTTCTCAGGGTTTGAGATGCCTGGACTCCAGGGAAGACTGCATTCAGCTCATTCTTCCAGTTTTTGGGTCCTGTGCCAAATCAAAGTGGTGAAGCCACTTGCTAACCCCAAACAAAATTGGCTGCTAGCTAAATGTTGAGAGAAGCCAGTAGAGTTAGCAAGGCAGAAAATGATAGGGTAAAATAAATCAATATTTTCTGAATTCATCATATTGAGATTCCTTTATATGCATCAATAGGCAGACAGAATGTATTTGTTTCATAAATATGAATAATACTCTTTTGATCAAATATTTGCCGTAGACCAGAGAACCAAGTCCTCCTTACCTGCAGAGACCCGAGGGCAGAAGGTCTTCTCTCACAGTGGGAACTAGAAGAAAGAAGGTTTTCTGTATCTATGCAAGCCAGAGGACAGAGTGAGGACCAGAGGAAAGACAGTCCTCTGTATCAGTGGAGACCAGAGGAAAAGAGTCCTCTTTCCAAGAGTCAGTGTGAGACAATATTAGTTGCCTATGGCAGCATGATGTCTAGAGACCTAGAGGTTTCATGAATTCCCTGGGAGATGTTTGCTCAGGATACAAAATGAAATTCCACCTGACCTTTCAAATGGCCTGTCACAAAGGAAAAATGGTAAGGGTGCTAAGCCAGAGGATGGCTTACAGAAAACATAAAGAAGTCAGGTGCCTAAAGGTATAAACAGACTGACTCTCATTCCTTCTCTTTATCTAAAACTAAGGAATAACTTTATAGTGAAGACTAGTTCCAATAAGCTACCATGTTATCATGATTTCACAGCAAGCATTCCCACCCCATAAGAGAGGGTCTCTATTTTCTAACTAAAAATGTTCAAAAGGCATTCTAAATAGGTTTCTAATATTTCTGCAAGACTGTTATGGAATTAATGAACAGGGTTCTAAGAACCTTAAATGTGGTGGTTGATACATTTTTAGAATGTCATGGATAGTAACATCTATATATGTCCTAATTCTCCTTTTTCTAGGAACAGTTTTCTGTTGTCACACTGTCTCACTTTTCATGTTCTTTGTGGGAAGTTAGAGACCAATACCTTTATTTCACAAAACTCGGGAACAACACTGACTCATTAGTTCATGCAGCCCTATTAAGAGGCCTATTTGTAAAGAAAGGTAACAAGATTCCTGCCTAGGTTTTGTTTTTTGTTTTGTTTTGTTTTGTTTTGTTTTGTTTTGTTTTGTTTTGTTTTGTTTTTTTGGTTTTTTTGTTTTGTTTTGTTTTCTTCGAGACAAGTTTTCTCTGTGTAGCTTTGTGCCTTTCCTGGATCTCACTCTGTAGACTAGGCTGGCCTTGAACTCACACATATTTGCCTGCCTCTGCCTCCCTAGTGCTGGGATTAAAGGCATGTGCCACCAACGCCCAGCTTCCTGCCTAGTTTTGACTCAACTCATAGGCCAGTGAGTGAACCATTTGTAAATGAGTGTTCTGTCTTCACTAACAGTGATACACTTGGTATCAGGTGAAACCCATAGTGACCATTACTGAACAAAACAGTACATCATCATTTATTTTTCTTGAATCATTCATTTTTTTTCACCCAGAAAAACTAACATGCACAGATTTTTGATGGAAAGGAAAGAATGGATCTACTGTTAACACTTCCTGGGATTCATGACAAAAATGAAATATACAATGATCACAAAAGTGGGTAAATATCCTCACTGATGATGAAAATCCACAGTCCATAAGGTTAAAGGATAAATGAATGTATTTGTCTCAGTGCAAACTATGTATGAGCCTCCACGCATGTTGCTGCAAGTTGCATGGAGCTGCAGGCTCCATGCCACCCTCTATGCATGTAAGATGCAGGCTCAATTACAGCATCCATGAACATGAGTTATACCAGAAGTAAAAATCACCAAGATTTTCCCAAAATTTCCCAAGGTTCATTTAAGATAAAAGATATGACAATAGCAAGTTTAAAATGACCACATTATATTGGGTTACTCTATCCTTGAAATTCTGATTATGTGTAGATAAGACCATTAATATCTGATTTAATAAAAGTACAAATGCCTCCAGATAGAGAACAGAAGATAGTCTTTATCAAAATGAAGAGAGAGAGAGAGCAATAAGCAAAATACTTACCCCATATCCAAATAAGAAAATATAAGTTTGAATTTTCAGAAAAAAATGGGGTTATAAGAAATCCTAGTATCAATTTGCATTAGATAGGTAGAAAGAATATTCTTTCCATGAAGAAGACCATTCCCTTAGATGTATGATAAGAGATGTTATCTGAGAGAACTCACACAAACTTTGTTCTTAAACATTCTGAAGGCTTTTCCGGTTCATGAAATACAGCAGTGTATTGGTCTACACCTTGGGCAATGTTAAGTAACTTTCAATAGTCGAGATCTTAAAGAATAGGCATTGCAGAGCTTCTTTTTACAACTGTGTTCTTAGGAGATGTGGTGACAAGTGCTCACAGCTTCAGAAGACAGACTAGAACAAAACAAGCCACAACCCTAGCAAATCTAATTACAAATCTCAGTCATTCTCATTGACTTTATCATGGGGAATTTCAATGAAGAATATATACCGTTGAGGTCACGATTTTTCCATTTTGAAGAAATACCCTATCTCCACAAAGCTCTTAAGCTCATTTTCTTAGAGAAGTGGACATTCTTTCACTGCATAATTTGAATAGTTGAGTGATGAATGAAGAACACGTTTTTGATAGCAAAACATGTCGATGCATTAAAGTACAGCAAGGACGGTAAACGTAAACACAAAGGATGAACCAAGCCAATGTCCACTTAGCCTTTTAGCGCTCTTCTAGGGTGACAGGCTGCTTACATATCCTCTCATCACAGCACCTGCCTTTCTAATTTTAAGAACCGTTGAATACCAATGGCATTCAGTTTAATCATAATGTGAAGCTTGATTGCTGAGATAAAATAAATGAGGACCACTGCCTCTAGAGAAATATACAATATGATGTGCCCGGTTTAAATGAATAAACTAGAAGAATCTAGGTAAAATACTAACAACAGGGATTATTCAGATGCCTCAGTGGCTAAAAACACATAAGTTGATGAAATTTTGGGATTGTGAGAAAATTGGAGACATAAGGAAATCTGTTTCTCCAAGAGATATAGAAGGAACCCTACAATATGAAGATGAATAAGAAAGCACTTCAATCTCTCCCCATATTGCATTCAAATATAGTGCAGCACTCTGTGTGCAGTGAGGTGGAGGCTCTTCAATACGTCTAAAATGTTCATCCTGGTAAGAATTAAAATTATGACTTAAGGCCCCAATAACATAGTTATTTTGAAAGTTGGTTGTCTTCAGGGATGATCATGAGAGTTCTCCCAGGTGCTGTCCAGGTGAGGGACAAATTATGAACTGCCACCAATGCCAAGAGAATTGCATTGTCTCAAAACTGCAGTCAAAGGTATTACATGACTTTAAGGAGAAAAATAAAAATCAGTACTAATTATCTTAATCACAGCCTTCAAAGGTGGATGGACAGTAAGTTAAGCCATTAGAAAGTAAATTCAAATTTTAAATGCTCAAAAATCAATACAGGATTGAACAGAACATTGCTAGATACAGGGTCTGGGCCCCTGTTCTGTTAACTGGTGCCCATGTTAACTCTCACTCAATTTGCCACAGAGTTCCTTTTTCCCTCCCTCCCTCTTTCCATCCCTCCCTCCTTCCCTCCCTTCCCCCCTCTCCCTCCCCTCTATCCCTTCCTTCCTTCTTCCCTCCCTCCCTCCCTCCCTCCCTCTCTCTCTTCCCCCCTTCCTCCCTTCCTTCTTTCTTTCCTTCCTTGATTTTAATAAAAATATTTTATGAATTGAAAATGAAGTTTTCCAGAGGAGGGCCAGTCTCTGAGTTCAAGGCCAGCTTGCTCTGTAGAGAGCTCCAGGACATCCAAGGCTATACAAAGAATCCCTATCTTGAAAAAAAAAAAAAAGAACAAAAACTAAAAGAAAAAAAAAGAAATGTTTTCCTTTATAAGACTCACCATGATCATGGTGTCTCTTCACAGCAATAAAATTCCTAAATAAGACATACTATGTAGCTAAAGTCAAATCATAGAAGTAGAAGTTAAAAGGGAAAGGTTTTCTCTCTCTCTCTCTCTCTCTCTCTCTCTCTCTCTCTCTCTCTCTCTCTCACTCTCTCTCTCTCTCTCTGTGTGTGTGTGTGTGTGTGTGTCTGTCTGTCTGTCTGTCTGTCTGACTCTCTCTTGATTAGCTTGTGAAATCACAGGTTTTCCTTCAGTATCTTTATACTTACTCTGCTTATGTTGATTCTCTGTTCCCCATCCCCCCACATCTCTTTGCCTGTCTTATCTACTGTATTCTTTCCTCCCAAGATTCCCTTTCTATGATATGACTTCATGTGTTCCTTACCCTCCTGACTATCCCCCTAAAACTCTTCTGTCTTGTTGGGCAGGCTTCATTACCATTTCCTGTTATTTGTTGCCATTTTTTTCCTATGCCAAAATACACATTAAGAAGTTAGAAGCTAGGATCCGTGTATGAGGAAAAACGTAGTATTTGTCTTTCTGAACCTGGTTTAGTATTACATTCTGCACATTCTTGTTTTTTTTTCTAATGAAATTTCACCTCTATTCATATTTCTCAGTGGGTACTGGGAAAATTCAATGATGTGGCTCATACTTTTCAGTGAGAGTTACATGTCAGGATGTTAACATCTTTTAACAGAATTAATTTCTTTCAGACCCACAAAAGGAGACAAGGAGTCTTAAGTTCTCAGAGAAACAGAGTCTTCTCCAACTTGTCTCCAACTTCTATATTCTCACATAGAGCCTAAACATTATACCCAGAGCAGAATAATCTCAGAAAAGTTTACAGAGACTGTCTTTGTGACTCAGGATAAGATGTACCATTTCTCTTCTCCCCTTCTCTGGAATGCCAGTTGACATTATCTGTTGGTGATATATGGTTCAAGTACTCCATCTGCATGAAAAAAATCTCCAGCGCCTCTTGAGGAATGTGTAAACTAGGGCTGCTTTATCCCAAATGTGACAGTGCTATGAAGACTCCAAGAGGTAGGTTTGATGGAGATTTTTGAACAGCTCAGCCTACAAAAGAAAGGATGGTTAATAAAATCAGAAAGGCATTACCTACCAAGCAGAACATTTTTTTTATATTTGTTCTGAAAATGAAATAGAGGAAGAAATTAATGTGGACTGGCAAAAAATTAAATATCTCTAAGAAATTAAAGGCTACCATCTGCTGCACATTGCCTAGGGAAAATTATATCATGCAAAGACCATAGAATTGATGGTGTCTGCCAAAACAATGGTACTGGGAAAATAGACCTCAGCTAGAATCAGCCACAATAACTCATTTTTGAATATGTTTAAGGGGAAATAGTCCTTCAGGTTTCACTGAGGAACATAAGAAGTCATAAAGGAATAAATAGGAGAATTCCAGGATGTACAGTAAATAACTGGGATGCAAGTCAAAGATGCCATCACTAAGTGAAATATCCAAGTTCCAGAGTAGAGGCATTTTGTGTCAGGACAGGAAATTCTCCCCATACACAAGAGAGAAGGAATCAGTACACTGCTAGCTTGTCCTGTGACACCACCAAATGTCAAACAGAACAAACTAGAAGAGTCTCAGCACTGCTCCCCACAGGAAGGGTGATCTTCCTGTGAGCTTCTCTCCCCTGAGGCTTTTAGAGAAAGAAAGCTACTGACAAAAATAGCTATTTCCCTTTGAGATCAAAGAATGCCAAGGCTAGGTAGGTTTCATATGACAAAAGGATGAGGAGGGGTGACTCACTAGACAAGCATGAAGACCTTAGTTCAAATCCCTAGCACCTGTGTAAAAAGTTAGGCATGTGCACATGTGCTTGTAACCTCCATTGGAGTTACAGGTTTTAGAAACATAAGTATTTCACGAACTTATTGGTTGTCAGCCTCACTCCATGTCCAGAAAGAAACTTGTCTCAAAGGAGTAAGATGAACAATGTTAGAGAAGTATACCCA
This sequence comes from Peromyscus maniculatus bairdii, assembly GCF_049852395.1. Taxonomy (NCBI): domain Eukaryota; kingdom Metazoa; phylum Chordata; class Mammalia; order Rodentia; family Cricetidae; genus Peromyscus; species Peromyscus maniculatus. Next base: position 19,405,400 of record NC_134870.1, on the reverse strand, counting down.
AAGCTGTCTTCTGGTACATATCCTCTCCCAAACACACACACACACACACACACACACACACACACACACACACACACACACAACACGCACTCACGCACGTGCGTGCACATGCACACAGATAGGACACAAGACAATTTTTTCTTCTCAGCTTTCAGTGCTTACTCAATGTTCTGATACTTGGACACACAGACAAATAGAGGAAGTTCCTTTTGACTCTGGTGTAGCTGAAGTTTTTTCCAGTCCTGCCTGTGGTGGTAATCTAATTGTACTGAAATGTGATTTTGATTGTATGTTAATAAATAAAGTTGTCTGGGGGTCAGAGCTATTAGAGCCATAGCAAGAGTGTAGTGGTGGTGGCACACGCCTTTAATCCCATAGATCTCTGTGTGTTCAGGGATATAGCCAGCATTGGAGACATATACCTTTAAGACCTAGGGGGCTGTACATTCAGACAGTGACGAGGCAGTCACTTGTTTGGGTTTACAACCAATGAGAAGGCAGAATGACTGGAAAATCGATTTACAGACAGGAAGTAGCACTCTTTCAGGAAGCTGGGACACCGCAGGCGGAAGGGTGAGATTTTAGCTCTGAGCTCTGACCTCTCGGCTTTCTCCTTTACATTGTTTCTGTGTTTCTTATTTAATAAGACGGTTAGTTACATCAATACCTGCCTGGCCCACAGTCAGGACAAATCTTTCTCATCCACCAGTCCCACAGCTACTGAGACCCAACTGAGTAAACACACAGGCTTATATTGTTTATAGACTGTATGGCCATGGCAGGCTTCTTGCTATCTAGTTCTTCTATCTTAAATTAACCCATGTCTGTTAATCTAAATGTAGCCACGTGTTCCGTGGCTTTACCTGCTGCCTTTACATGCTGCTCCCTGGATGGCAGGCTGGTGTCTCCTCTCATTCCGCCTTCCTGTTTTCCCAACTCTCATCTCTGCTAGTCCCGCCTATACTTCCTGCCTGGCTACTGGCCAATCAGTGTTTTATTTATCAGTCAATCATCCACAGCACTCTGGTTCCAACTGTACAGAGGAAAGCAAAAACCTAAGGGCAGAACTGGAGAGATTCCCCATCATAGTCAGGTTCTAATAACTAATAGTGATAAATATACACTACTGTCCAGTGCCACATAGTCAGTATCTTTATCCACTGGGAGATGCTACTGAATATTATCCATTGGAATATCAAAATGAGAAATAGCCATACCTATTATCACCAATTATCATGAATCATTACCTATAATGTTAATTTTTCATCCAGTCCCATACTTTCCTTTCAGTATGAGCTAGTATAAAAAACTTAGGAGACCAATGTTTTGTTGTTTTCAAGGAAAAATGCTAACAAAAGCCAGAGAAGCTTCTAATCTTTGCTAACTTTTGGAAAAAGTTAGCACATGTTGAATGTTAGACAGTGGTGAGTGATATCCAGATCTTATGGTGAGAACTGAGTGTGATCAACATTTCCAGGTCTCAATCACTATATTGGTGATATGAGACTCACCAAAAAGGTGGCAGTCATACTTTTTATTTGTCCATAAAATATACCCATCCATCATCAGTCATCAGCATTAATCATCATCATCATCAACATCATCATCATCGCCACATATTTGCCAGCATACAATTGATGGGACACCTATCTGAAAAGCAATTAAAAGCTTAAGGTAAAAGTAAGACCATTGATAGAAGGAAATATCACACCGATAATTAAAAGGAATAGTCAATATATATTCTATTCAAGAAAGGTAAACTAACTAATGAATAAAATGAAAACAACTATCTACATAATGATTTTAATATTCTATTTCAAGGCTATTTGTTCAATTTGGGAGCCATAAAATAGAAAGGAATCTTATGTTCTGGCAGAGTGGGGGGCTAGCTCAAGTATATACAGAACTAGAAAAAAAATCCAGAATGGTTTTTTCTATGTTGTATGCTCCTTTTGGAGCTTTGAAGGCATATGCAATGATGTTCATCTTATATGTGATATAGTTTACACTCATTGAACTCATTGACTTTATTAATGTCCAGAGTTTTACATTTTCTTTGTCCTTAAATTATGTCATCACATAGCTGGCATAGGACAGAGTTGCATTTCTGCTCTTTGGTGACAGGAACCAAGTAGTGTTCTTTGGCATTCAAATGTTTTCCTAGAAGGCAAGTCTGCCTACAGAATCTGATTCTTGGTTCATTCTCTTTTCTTAGATGTAGTGAATCAATGAGCTCCCTGCCCCCCCACCACTTCTCTAGTCCTGCACATTCTCAGCTTCTCTAAGGTTCCGCACTGCTTGTCCACCAGATGTTCAGTGTTATCTTCCTGCTGAAGGTGGTGACAGAACCCAAGAGACTAAGATAACGGCAATCTGTCATCCAGTCATCATTGCAGACTTCCTTCATTTCCATTAGTTTCCACCTTATGTCACTGTTTTGAGTGTGCGGTTGCTCATTGCTTATTTCTGCTCAATTCTTCCATCATTATTTTTGCTTTTAATGACATTCATCTGTTGGGCAAATTCTTCAGAGAAAATATACACTTTCTTTAATTGAAGAAAAAAATGAGGGTACTCTGAGAAATCCAGAGGGGCATGGGTTTGGGATATCAACAGCAGTCAGTGTGATGGATGCTCTGGTATATATTTTAATACAGTCAGATTGTTGCTGAAGACTGTGACACAGAAGTTTGCTACTAATAAAGCACTCAGAGTTTGACTGAACAAAGCTGAATATGGAACATCCAGCCAGTCACTAGAAGTTTGGCTGAGTACTAGGAACTTTGTATGACTAACCACTGACTGTGATTTTCTTCTCTTCAGCATAACTCTTCAAAATCTAATATGGTAAATCAACCTAGTTCATGAATAAAAATAAATGGCAGATAATCAAATAAGGATAATTCCAACAAACTCCTACCTTGACAAAGTGTATGGCACGCCACAAGAATGTTAGAAGCAAAATTCTTTATAATGAAATTAAATTACAGATATAAACATGGTATTTCCAGAAAAAAAAAGAGGGAACAATTCTTTTTCATCAAAAATAGAAAGTGGTCAAATAAACAGTGATATTGACTGGACACTGAGTTATGAAAACACATTTTCTATATACATGAATTAAGAGAAATGTTCCACAAACAAGGTCAAATATGTTTAACAGGTGGATTCTGGTATGATCAAAAATGACACAGTAGATTAGTACCATGGTTAGAGAAGAGGAATCAAATTCAAATGACCAATTGCAAAAAGAACTGCTGGTCTAACTTTTCAGAAATGCCTCTAATAGGTTTTAACCCTGGTGAAAGAAGTTTTGTTTTCCTTATTTGTGTATTGAGTTCCACGATGAAGTGATATTTAGTCGCATTCTGATTCATTTTCTAACTTTTAAATGAAAATTAGAATATCTTTTTGAATAGAAACTCAATTTCCACCACAAACATCTGTCAGTGCCTCTCTGTATCTTAGATTGTACTCAGTTATGAAGTGTGATTATAAACACACAAGGCTCTTCTATTTCTTGCCAGCTGTTCAAAAGCCTGTCTGTCCCCATGTTAGCAAGTTAGTTAATTTAGTTCGTAACCTAGATGCCATTATTCACTGCTTCTATTTGAAGCATCAGAAATCTCAGGTTCTGAGTGGTTAGGTAAATTGCATCCCCACCTCCAGACAACGTCGAACACTTTAAATAAATTCAAATCAAATTTACACGGACATTAAGACCAAATTTATTATTTATTGGTTGACCTGAATCTGTTTATTCAGTTGTTTGGGGGTTTACGAGCCAATGAATGTGGTGAGAACCATCTCTTTAACTACAAATGTACCAATAATCAGAGGATTATTGAACATAACTAGACTCTTACTAATCCAACACTCCAATGCAGATTAGACAGAATTTAACATTTGCTTACTTCTTTGAAAAATTACACGTTTTCCCTATCCAATCAAATATGTTGCAGAAAGCCTTTTTTTCTTTAATTGAAAAAAAAAGTATGTGCATTTGCATAGATTCATAGAATCTACCCATCTGATGAAATAAAACCATTTGCCTTTGATTAATACTCAAATTTTGAATTCATTCTTGCCCATTAGGTAAATTTTTCCAATGAATAGTGATACTTTTTTAAAATGAAGACACTAATTTTTTATTGCACCAAAACACACACACCCGGCTAATTGAAGATTTACATGAAGGAGGTTCCTTCTTAGAACACAAAAGTTCTACAGAAATCCACATTTTAATTTAAGTTCTTAATTTAGAAAGCATGATTCCATACAAATGTCTAACTTTGGTTTACATTTTATTATTATCTATATTAGGCATGTATGCCTATGATAATATTTATATCATATCATAATATATGAAACGTTCATTGTAATATATTATATATACATTCAGATATATACATTGCATATATAATCATAACACAAATATATTTTAGATGATAAATAAATAGAAATTAGATGGATAGATATGTATATGATAGATGATAGATAGGTAAGTAGATAGATACACAGATACATACATAAATAGATACATACATGGATACATACAAAGACACATAGATGGACAGACACATAGATGGATAAGGGATAATATAGATAACTAGATAATAGATGATGGAGAAATAGGTGATAAGTAACGAATACATGTTCACAAGTCTAAATCTTTATCAATTAAAGTACTCAAGTAATGTTTTGACATTCTACTATCCAAGAATCGCTTCTCAGGGATCGTTGTCTTACAAAAAGAATTAACATCTAGTAGGCTATCATCAGATATCATATTTACAGTTTTCTGTGTCAGTTTCTTGTGGCTTTATAAACATCATGGTATTCTACTGAGGACAAGAACTGGTAAACAGCCTTTGGAGTGTGGGAGCAAAATGTATTTTCCAAGGAGATTAACGTTTGGTTGATCACCACACAAAAGGTTCTGGCTAATGAGGTTCTGGCAGCATTAAACATGGGAAGCATGTATGCAAATCTGCAGGCAGAACTCAACATGGGCTGAAAATGAAATGTGCTCACTAAGCCCATTCCTAATCAACTTTCACTGTCTCTTTTAGGAAGCTTCTTTGTTTATTGTGCCCCTGAAGTTTATGTCTTCAGAAATAGCAGCTCTCCTCTGAAGAACAGAAAGGACAAAATGTCAGAGGATGAGCTCCATTGTAGACTTCCAACAGCAACCAGGATTTCGTCTTTTAGAGGCATTGAAATGATAGGTCCTAGTGCTTGTCATAGAAACCTGACTTTGGATATGGATCACTTGCCATGATGTCTGCAGTGAAAGCCTCTTGCTTCAATCCCCAGAGATAACCCCAACCATGAAATCAGGTTACGTTAATTCTATTTCCTGATCATCGTCAGGAAGGACGTGGAGAGTTCCCCTCCTATCTGGACTCCTCAGACTCATTCGCATGCATTAACCTTCATGGTATTTGTTGAGGTATTCGACTCTTTGTATATCATGAATAATTTCATTAAACATTAAGAATTTACCCACACTGTATCTTTGTGTATTTTTAAATATTTACAATTTGTAATACTGAATAAATATGTAATAGGTGGGTAAGGGTTTCCAGAATTTAATATTGCTTAAACCTGTCATGTATTATAACCTTTTGTGGTTTATATAATATTCAGCTTCTTAATTCAATGTTAGGGCTGTTATCATATGTTGGTGGGAAAATAACAGCCATGTTGGGGCTCTCTAGTCACTAATAATTCCTATTTTGATTTGATTAGCATATAAATTTTCCTAGATTTATGCAGTGTCAGGGGAAAATGTATTAAAAATACTCCTCAGGGTTCCCTTTCTCTTATTTTAATCAGGCAAGAGAGAAAGAATCATGTCATGCATGAAGTCTATCTTCAAATCCATGATTTATAGAAATTTCTAGAAAAAAAATCTGGCAAAAGATGACAACAAAGAAGACTTTCCTTCACACTGTGTGAGCAGGGGGTCATTGGGGAAGTAGGCCTTCCCTTCAGTTTGTCATTTCTTGGGTGTTTATAATGTGGGGGAAGAATAGAGAATGATTCCTCTCAATCATCACAATGGAGCTCTGCCTTAACCTTCTAATAGCCAGCAGAGTGTTTCCAGTCTTATGGACAGTGCTCCTCTCTGCTAGCATTGTGAGATGCCACAAAAGCTCTGCTACAGTGACAAAGAAACAGGCCCCAAGAGCTTTCAGCCATTGTGGTTTAGCAAAAGACTAAAACTGAAAAGCCAGAACAATGTGCTCAAGGGCATTTGTTGAGCACTGAAGCACCACTTTACTCTACAGTCGAGATGAGGTCATAGTCCAACTTGGAAGTAGGCATGCTAACTCAGAGTTCTGACTCTGCACACACATGCAGCTCACAAGAAGGGACACTACCCAGAACCCACACATTGCAAATATATGATGAAATATGAATTCATCATTCAATAAAATACATTAGTTCAAAACATAAAAATAACAAAAAAGTCAAAAGAAAAAATAATCACTAAAGTCATGCCTAGAATACCTAAACAGTCATTGAGTAGTAGTGCTTAGAAAAAGCTTTCTTAAAATAATTTCTATTATTATTACTTCATTTGCCTCTTCCATTTCCTCTCTCCAAAGCCTCCCATGTCCACTCACTCACCTTCTTCTCTTTCAAATCCATGGTTTCTTTTTGTCTGTTTGTTGTTACATGTTATGTAAATAAACCATACATATTTTCCTAATTACTTTTATATTTTTAGGTGTCCCTTGTGATTGCTGACTGCTTTCAACATTGCCTCCTTCTACACATATTTCTATGATCTGGGTTTACAGGCCTGAGTGTTTTTTTTTTTTCCTTTAAGTCACTTTATCATACAATATGTTTTGATCTTATTCTTTCTTCTCCTTTGTCCTTACCAGCTTCTTCTAATCTCCATACGCTCCCAAATTCATGTTCTTTTCCTATTCTCTTCAAACTACCCCCAAAAATGAATAAATAAAAGCACAAAAAAAAACAAATTGAATACATAAACAAAAATCTCAGTAAGACGATAAATACCAAAACAAAAAACATACCCGAAGCATGGAGTTCATTTTGTTTTGGCCATTTACTCATGGGCATGAATCTTGTCTTGGAGTGAGATTGATATACACAATGCAACTCCATTGGAGAAAACTGATTTTCCCTTTCCCAGCAGGGTTCAATCACAAATATTAGCTAGGGGTGGGACTTTGTGTCGAATTCTGCTTCTCATTGTTGGGGTTTCATTGGCTTGAATCCATACAGGTCTATGCATGCTGTCACAGTCTCCTATGAGTGTAAAGCATCTCTGTTGAATCTGAACGATGATGTTTTCTTGGAATATCCATGATCTCTGACTCTCCCAATCTTTTTGTCTCCTCTTACACATAAATCTTGAAACTTGAAGGGAGTGGTTTGATACAGACATCCTATTTAGAGAAAATCTTGTTTGAAATTTTTGATTATTTTCTCTAAAAGCCTGAATTCCTCTTCATTCTACTACTTAAAATGTGATTTTGCAACAAGTGACACAATATTCTAAAATCAGCATCTAAGAATTTCGATAGAATACTTTGTTTTCTTTTGTCAAATTAAAATCATATTCAAATGTCTGCCCTTTATTTGAACTGTCTGCAGTTTGCCTTGGTATGTTTCGAAACATTTTTGCCTCCTGTCATCTACCAGGAGATTGCAAACCAGGTTCTCCAAATTTCTGTCTTTCATAGTCCACCAAAGGAGATCTCTATAATCAAATTTCAGACTCAGTACCCCTGACAGGAATACAAGATTGTCCACAAGAATATTAACATATCAGATTAACCAGGACCCATTCATCAACGTAACCTGAGCAGTAAGCAGACACTTCACAAATATTCACTTCATGGAATTATGAAGACATAAATCAACTTTGTATAATAAGAAAGAAGGTACAAAATTTTAAAGTAACATGACTAAAATTAAACTGCATAGGGGAAATAGCTTAGATTCCAACTTATTTATGCCCCATTCTACAACTCGACTAAGACCTCTTGTGCTTTATTGTAGTTAGATGCAACTACCAGAAATACTGGCCAGTGCCTACAAGTTGAAAATCTTGATGGATAGCTTCAAATAAGTTAAAACTTACAGAGAAAGCAGAAGCTATTTAAAAATTACCAGTGCATTAGCAGAAAAAAGTTAAAGTCTTAGACCCAGAGAAAGAATATGAATAAATGTATTAAGCACAGCATGTGGCAGAATCTGAGCAAACAAACAGATCAAGAACAGCTGAGGTCTGAAGGGATAGCTCAGGAGGTAAGAGTCCTAAATGTTCTTACAGGACTCCTTTGGTGTCTTAGCCTTTCTACTGCTGTGACAAAACATCATGACCAAAAGCAAGTTGGGAAGGAAAGGGTTTATTCAGCTTATGCTTCTACCGCCCTGTTCATCATAGAAGAAAGTAGGACAGGAACTCAAGCAGGACAGCAACCTAGAGGTAGGAACAGATACAGATACCATGGAGGGGTACTACTTACTCTCTTGCTCCCAATGGCCTGCTTAGTCTGCTTTTATTTTTATAGAACCCAGGACCACTAGCCGAGGGATGGTACCATGCACAAGGAGCTGGGCCCTCACTCATTGGTCACTAATTAAGAAAATGCAGCCTCAGGTAGATCTCCAGGAGTCCAATTGGCGAGAAAGAGGAGGGATTGTATGAGCGAGAATTGTTGAGACCATGATTGGAAAAAGCACAGGGACAAATAGCCAAATTAGTGGAAACACATGAACTATGAACCAATAGCTGAGGAGCCCCAACTGCATCAGGCCCTCTGGATAAGTGAGACAGTTGATTAGCTTGAACTGTTTGGGAGGCCCTCAGGCAGTGGGACCAGGACCTGTCCTTAGTACATGAGCTGGCTGTTTGGAGCCTGGGGCCTATGCAGGGACACTTTGCTCAGCCTGGGTAAAGGGAGGAGGAGACTAGTCCTGCCTTGACTGAATCTACCAGGCTGAGCTGAATCCCCAGGGGAGTCCTTGCCCTGGAGGAGATGGGAAAGGGGGTGGGGTGGGAGGAGGGCGAGGGGGGGGCGGAAAGAGGGAGGACAGGGGAATCCATGGCTGATATGTAAAATTAAATTAAACTATAAAATTAAAAAAAAAAGAAAGAAAATTCCCTACAGCCAGGATCTCATGGGGGCATTTTCTCAGTTGAGGTTCCCTCATTTCAGATAACTCTAGCTTATGTCAAGGTGACATAAAACTATCTAGCACATTTGGTTTGTAGCTCCTATACTGGACAGCTCACAACTGCCTAAATGTAAACTGCTGCTCTAGGGGACCTGATAACTGTTGTGGCCTACACAAACACTGCCCTCATGTGCACATACCCATTTACAGACAGACACACACACACACACACACCTCTAAAAATAAAATGAGTATTTATTTCTTTGGATAAGAGAAAATCAACAGGGAGAACCTTATAATTCAAAGATAGTGTCATTGACATCAAAAAGAAAAGTCTGCTCAAATATGTTGAAAAACACAATAAACATCAATGGACTGATTTAACTGGTGTAATTGCTTGATGGTACAAGGAAAAGGATAAGTTAAGTAAATGACAGAGGAGACCAAAGTACACTTCAACACATGAATAGAAAGAGAGGTAGAACTTTTTGTTTTTTTAATGAAGGCTATGTGTTTTCCTGCCAATATTAATTTAACAGACACAGATTAAAAAGTGAGTAACTGGGCTGGTGAGTTTTCTCAGCTAGTACTTGTTGCTAAGCTGGGAAACATGAGTTTCATTCCTAAGACTCATATAATAGAAGATAAGCATGTCATGGACACACACACACACACACACACACAAAAAACCCAAATATGTAATTGCAAATACTTTTAAAGAGTATGTCTTAATATAACCAATTATTGAAAATTACCAAGAAATAATTTGGGTTGACATATTTAAGATATATATATATATATATATATATATATATATATATATATATATATATATATATATAATTTGTAGAAATATAGATAACCAAAATAGAATATGGTTCAGACATAAACACATCCATATTAAAAGTTAACTTTTGACACAAATTTCAGCAAATAAACTATGATCTTTTCAAACAATGTGGTGAATAAATCAAGTGTACATGTAAGACAAGCATAAAATCTGACCTCTATTTGACACCATAAGCCCATTCTAGATGGATTCTGGTTCTGAAAGTGAAACACAAATCAATAGTTCTTCTAGTAGATAATCCAGGGTTTTGTTCTGATATTGACATAGATAAAAATTTCTTAACAGTACCCATCAAGCATGAACATCTGGAGAGATATAAATTAAACTACATTGAATCTGGGGAATTCTCTGTATTAGGAAAAAATGAAAAGGGAACACATAGACTGAAGAATGATTTCAACATGCAGAACCAACAAAGGATTGTGTTCAAACAAGCAAACAAAAAACTCTATAAATCAATGAGACAATGGAAGTAGCTTCACTTTTACTTTTGTAAGAAAAAGCTTCGAGATTAATAACCCAAGGATTTGATTAACAGACACTGCTGACCATTGCATTAGCCAGTGAATGTATTTAATTAGCACCTTTAAATGAATAACCAGGGGCCTAGAACTAAAATTCATAAACAACTGAAGAATCTAAACATGGCCCCTGGCTCTTACATGTTGCCAGGCAGGTTCAGGGAAATTCTGGATGTGTTATGCTGTGATGTTGGTTGAGGTACAGAGAGGCTCAAGGCCAGCATCCACAAAGACCCATTCCCCATCTTCTCAAGAGACTATTGGCTTCAAATTCTACTTTCAAATTGAAAGTACAAAATGATCCACAGTTCATGCTTTTCCACTAGTTTGGCTGGCTGTCTCTTTACATTTTCCCATCATGATCTTGATGTCCCTTGCTCATAGAATCCCTCCTCCCTCTCATTGGTTGGACTCCTGGAGCTAGGCCTGGAGCCCTGCCATGGATCTTTGCATCTGCTTCCATCAGTCACTGGATGAGGGCTCTATGATGACAGTTAAGGTATTCAGCCATCTGATCACTGGAGTAGGCCAGTTGAGGCACTCGACTATTGCTAGTAGTCTAAGAGGGGGTCACCATTGTGGATTCCTGATAACTTCCCTAGCACTCTGTTTCTTCCTATTCCTATGATGTCTTCATTTATCATGGTATCTCTTTCCTCGGTCTCCCACTCTGTCTCTGTTCCAGCTCAAACCTCTTGTTCCCCTATGTTCTCATGCCCCATCCCTTGCCTCCCATTACCTCTTCACCCGCAGTTTGCTCATGTAGATTTCATCTATTTCTCCTTTGGTGGGCAATCCCTGAGTCCTTCCTATGGTTCTCTCTGCTAGCTAGCCTCCCTGGAGCTGTGGGTTGAAGTCTGGTTATCCTTTGCTTTACATCTAGTATCCATGAGTGACTACATACCATGTTTGTCCTTCTGAGTCTGGGTTACCCCACTCAGGATAATATGAGCCCCCATGGTATTGGACTAGGACCCGTGGATAGGTGGGACAGTTGTTTAGCTTGAACTGTTTAGTGGACCCCCCAGCCAGTGGGATCGGATCCATCCCTGGTGCATGAGCTGGCTATTTTGGAGCCCAGTGCCTATGGCAAGACACTTTGAACAGCCTTGTTGCAGGGAGGAGGGGCTTGGACACACCTCAGCTGAATGTACCAGGCTCTGCTGACTCCCCATGGTAGACCTTGCCTTGGAGGAGGTGGATATGGGGGCTGGGTTGTGAGGGAAGGCTGGGGGGTGAGAGGAAGGAGGAAAGGGGAATCTGTGGTTGGTATATAAAATGAATAGAAAAATTTCTTAATAATAATAAAAAGTACAAAATGAACAAAAGAGAAGTACAGTGCGAGCACCAGCAGGAGGAGCCACGGATGACACAGGGACAAGAAAGTCATCCTCAAATCCCAGAATTCATTTAAGAAACAAAAGGACTTACTCTGTGGTGGGGAAGCATTGGAAACTGCAGCCGGTGAGCCCTTCTGCTAACCCAGTACAGTGAGTGGAAAGCAGGAGGAGGTGCTGCTACTCTGAGAGAGGTACAAGGGCAGCTGCTAAGACTTGGCTGTGAATCAGCAGGAAGAGTAGTTTGTTTCGACCATGATCCTAAAATTCACATTCACAGTACCTACCGAAGACTAAGGTAATGCAGCTTTAGAGTCTACTTCTCAGGATTTCCCCAAGGAGAAATAAAGCTGGACTTTACATTGGAGCAGTTTAAAATAGCCTCTAGTGGCCACAAGAGGGGAGATCAATGTGAAGGGGGGCGGGGATACCTAAGCTCTAACAGAAAGTAGACTCTAATAGATCCACTCCTAACTAGAGTAGCATGCTTGTTCTCAGTAATGCCAGGAAAAGTATATAATCTCATCCCTAAACCTAATGTTATCTAACTTACATATTTATGGATATATATATATATATATATATATATATATATATATATATATATATATGTTAAGAGACAGAAACATAAAATAAAACTATAGTGACAGAGACACATCATTCATCAGACTTCAATTAATAAATGACATGGGAGTTGGATCTTCACAAGGGAGCTTAGGCAAATGTTGGTCAGCAGGAAATCTCTGATAAGTGATTTTATTATACAAAAGGAAGCAATAAGATGGAAGTCATTGAGGTTGCTAGAGATGAATTCAGCAATGATGAAGATGGTCTTCTGTGGGCTTATTAGATGATCCTAGATAGAAACAAAGACTTGGTGAGCTCAGAGGTAGTTTATCAGGTAGCTCTAACTGAAATAGAATTATGAATAGAGCAGAGAATGAAAAGAAAATCCTATGTTTGTGAGACCAGTGATCTGACAAGAAGGCACAAACTGAGGGAATGCTGGAAATAGAAAATCTGAGTAAATGAACAGGAACTACTGATGCAAAATTCCTCAAGATGAAGTCTCAATTCTGAATATTTATGCCCCAAATATAAGGATACCCACATATGTAAAAGAAACATTACCAAAGCTTAAATCACTCATCAAACCCCACACACTAATATTGGGAGAATTCAACACCCCATTCTCACCAAAGGAAAGTCTGCCAGACAAAAAATTAACTGAGAAAGTAAGGGAACTAACAGATGTTATGACTCATATGGAGTTAATAGACATCTACAGAACATTCCATCCAAACACAAAAGAATATACCTTCTTTATACTGATTAACCACTAAATGAAGAGCTGAGGCTTTTGTTAACGTCTTCTGTCCCCTCTCCATTTATTTTAATCTATATCAGCACACATTTTGGGTTATGTGTAGATAAGAATGCTAGCTAACTTTGATACCACTGAATAAAATACTGTGTTTAGTTACTGCTCAGATATCTTGTACTTAACTACTCAGAAACTAAAATCTAACAGTTGAAGTGTTAAAAATAGAAAGTCTTTTTATATTTATTTCTGGAGAGTGCTCAGAAATTATGTTTCCTTGTCTTACAGGCAGGGTACAGGTTCAGTTTTGGTAAGGTTCCTTGGTGTTAAGTTTCAAACCCTGGGAAAATAGCTGTAGTCACTTAGGACATGAATGCCAATGTCATAAAATCTTCCATACTTTTAGACAATTAATTTATATAGTATATTTTGACCATATTCATTAATATTATCCCCTTATTATGCCCACACTGCTGGTATATCCTTCATCTTGCCAACAAGTTTCGCTTCTACTTTCTTGTGTGTGTGTGTGTGTGTGTGTGTGTGTGTTTCTGTGTCTCTGTGTGTGATTTACTTCATTTGATTGTAATTGCTTTCATGACCATGGGTGGGACTTACTACTAAAACATGGACTACTTACAAATGGTTATACCACTAAAAAATTGACTTCCTCATGCTCACCAACCATTATCAGTCTATAGCTACTTCATTGGTTTTTAAAGTATAAGAAGCCCATGAAAAACCATAGTATATACCTTCTTCTCAGCACCTCATGGAATCTTTTCTAAAACTGACCACATATTTGGTCATAAAGCAAATATAAACAGATACAAAAATATTGGAATAGCCTCCTGTATTTTATCAGACCACCATGGCTGAAAGTTAGAATTCAATAACAACACAAATTACAGAAAGTCTACAAACTCATGAAAATCGAATAATGCTCAACTGAATCACCACTGGGTCAAGGAAGAAATAGAATTAAAGACTTTCAAGAATTCAATGAAAAGGAATGTACAACATATCCAAACCCAAGGGACACTATGAAAGCAGTACTAAGAGGAAAATTCATAGCTCTAAATGCCTACATAAAGAAATTGGGGAAATCTTACACTAGTGTGTTACTGGAGGGCTTCTCTCCAGGTTCCACCAACCCCCGCAGTCCCATAATCCATGTATAAAATAATCACTCAGACACTTATATTACTTATAAACTGTATGGCCATGGCAGGCTTCTTGCTAACTGTTCTTATATCTTAAATTAACACATTTCTATAAATCTATATCTTGCCACATGGCTGGTGGCTTACCGGTGTCTTTACATGCTGCTTATCCTGGCAGTGGCTGCAGTGTCTCTCTCCCTTCTTCCTGTTTCCCCAATTCTCCTCTCTCCTTATCCTGCCTTTACTTCCTGCCTGGTCACTGGCCATCAGTGTTTTATTTAAATAGAGTGATATCCACAGCACTTACCCTTTTCTTCTTTTTTTTAAAAAGGAAGGTTTTAACTTTAACATAGTAAAATTATATATAACAAAACAATTATCAAGCAAGAATTACAGTTACAATATTAAAAAAGATGTCCTATCTATCTTATATTTGTGAGTTTAAGGTTTTATATCTAACTTATCTTTTATCATAACTGAGGAAATTACAACTATCTAGTTTTCAACCACATCAAAGACCTGAGAAGGAACATAATGGTACCTGAGAAATGGTAGATGGATGCAAGCAACTTTCGGGAATCTTGCAAGAGTAGACCAAGACAGCTGGCAGCCTGGACAGTCACCTAATGTTTCTCAGCATTGTTGGTGCATTCAAAATGGCTACAGGCCTAGAGTATCTGACAGACCATTTTCAGAAGCAGGAATTCTGAAAGACCATCTTACCCTGTCTTGGCAGAGTACAGTGGTTGCTTTCCTTGTGTCCCGCTTGTCCAGAAAGGACAGCATTGCATTCGTACTGTCAGCTGTCAAGGCAAGGGCAGCTCTTTGCCCAGTAGGCCATTTTGTGCCAAGAAAACAAACTTCCAAATGGAAATGTCTTAGAAGCCCTACATTCTCTTCGGATCAAATTGGTGCAGCCAGGAGCAATTGTGTCTCACATCAACAGAATTCTAAGTTATTTAAATGCCATATTCTCTAGGTCTATGAAGTGTTTGAAGATTACCTATCTATCTGAAATATATCTATGTATACCTAGAAGACTTAACTAACATGGCTACAAATATGGTTATCATAGATGACTAATTATTAATCTATTTTTAATTATCCATTACAATTTTAAATGAGTTACATAAACATAATACCGCAAATAAAAATAGAAATATATATGTGTGTGTGTGTATATATATATATATATATACAGTATAACAAAATTAACTTCAAGTTTGTATCAATAAACTAAAATTTATACCAATATAAAACATTTTAAACATAAACTAAAATCTATACCAATGTAAAATATTTTAAACAAGTTGTTCTTTAAAAATAGGTTCATTAATCTACCCTTTTATCTTATCTCTCTATATCCTCCTATATATCTATATCATATCCCCTTTTCTTTTTTAGAAAGAGATCACATTTATAATCAACCTGTTTTAAATAAAAATATTGGTTTTTCTCTGTCCCACACCAGAGGGCTCTTCTGATTTGGGACACAAGAATCTCTTAACCATTTTTTTAAAAAAGTAATATGTCTGGGTTTATAGGGGGAGTGAGCCAATTCCACCTCTAAAGACAGCTTGGTATATTTGGGAATTTGGGCGTAGCATCTCTTACTACTTCCTGTTGGAGGGTGACGCTGTATCTTATGGGGACGCAAAGAAAATTTTAGGCCTATGGGGTAGTCTGTGAGGTTGTATTGTGTGAACCAGTTGCCGCTCTGGATGTTAGATTATCTGGGCCATGGTGTCATCGGAGACCTTTCAGGGGGTCTTGGCTTGTGAAACCTGATGTATCTTAATCTGGAACAAATCCACAGCCTCTGGCTTTCTGTGGAAACAAAAGCAGAGCCTCCTTTCCAAAGCAACATATCCTTACATCCATATTTTGAAGTTAAGGTACCTTTAAAATACACATTTTGGCATAACTCAACAGCTTTTGCAATCAAATGTTTTTCTTCAGTTATGCATATCAAAGAGAACATAATCCAGATTCTCTGTGTGGTAACCATCTTTACGTGGCTTATTTTTTATATTATCTTGAGCCTATTGCCTTAAACTGCAGCCTTCTAAGCCTGAAACAGTGCTGTGGCTGCTGGCTCTGCCCACTTCAGCTTCCCAACATGGCGGTAGTACGTTTTGTGCCATCTCTGGGAGACATCAACTCTCAGAAATAGTGGGTCTATGCTATATCAAAGCAGCATGCAGCCCAGAAACCTCTTTTTGTTTTGCATTACAAAGGCTAAATCCACCACACAGCTTAATGTGTCATTTGCAGAGGCCCAGCTTAATTTGCCATTTGCAGAGGCCTCATTCCTGCCATAGTGCAGGTCGAGCACACACTCCAGGAACCCGCCATAGTAGCTCAAACACGCAGGCTGCCACAAACTTGAGAGAAACAACTAGGAACTGTTTTTAGTTCCATTTTAGAATCTTTTCTCAGGCTTTAGGTGGAAATTCTTGCCCTACGTTGGGCGCGATTTGTAGCTAGAGTTTTTCTGCCTTGCCCACAGTTAGGACAAATCTCTGTCACCCGCCAGTCCCACAGCTGCTCTGACCCAACAAAGTAAACACAGAGACTTATATTGCTTACAAACAACTTAGTATATATAATATATTAGATAGAACATATTAAGTATTAGATTCAGGTTCTTTAGGATAGGACACCTTTGAATGATCTTTATAACATGCCATTTACCTACGCTCTATACTTCTCTGGATTTTAGTATGTGTTTCTTGCTTGATATTGTTTGCATCAGTTATAGTTACATCTTATCTAGTTCATTATCCCTCATTATTCCTGGACAATATTTGATAACCATTCCTTTGTATATAGTCTTGTATTAGTTTAGAACCTTCTTATTTAGACAAAAAGGGGGAGATGTAGTGGGTAGCCATTCCAGCTTGGATCTGGAAGTTCCAACCCCCATTGAGACTCTGGCAACTGTCACGCCTACGAAGCAGGGCCAGGGGACATGCCTGGAGACCTGAGAGCTGGATGGGCCAGTGCTCTCTCCGTGTGCTCTCTCTATGCCGGGACGCTGAACGTTGGAGGTGGACCGAGCAGAGCTCCAGAGAACACCGCTGGATTGTGATAAACCTTTCCCAGCCCCTGCGACCTACCTATCACTTAATTTGTGAGTTACACCATTAAATAAATATCCTTTTAACTATGTGGAGTGGCCAAAATAATTTCACCAATACTAGTGGCTTAACAACACACCTGAAAGCTCTAGAAGAAAAAGAAACAAACTCACCTAGGATGAGTAGATGCCAGGAAGTAATAAAATTGAGAGCTAAAATCAATAAAATAGAAACAAAGAGAACAGTACAAAGAATCAATGAAACAAAGAGTTGAAGCTTTGAGAAAATCAATAAGACAAAACCTTATCTATACTAACTAAAAGGCAGAGAGATTATTCAAATTAACAAAATCAGAAATGAAAAGGTGGGATATAACAACAGAGGAACAGATATAATGGAGGAAATCCAGACTATCATCAGGTCATACTTGAAAAACCTGCACTCCACAAAATTGGAAAAACTTAAAGAAATGGACAATTTTCTGGACAGGTACCACATATCCAATATAAATCAAGACCAGATAAACAATTTAAATAGACCTATAACCCCTAAGGAAATAGAAACAGTCATCAAAAGTCTCCCAATAAGAAAAACCCCAGGGCCAGATGGTTTTAGTGTAGGACTCAACCAGAATTTAAAAGAAGAGCTAATACCAATACTCCTCAAATTGTTCCACACAATAGAAACAGAATGAAAACTACCAAACTCTATGGGGCTACAGTTACCCTGATACCCAAACCACAAAAAGATGCAACAAAGAAAGAGAATTGTAGACCAATCTCCCTCATGAACATTGATGCAAAAATTCTCAATAAAATGCTGGCAAACCAAATCCAAGAACACATAAAAATAAATCATCCACCATGATCAAGTAGGCATTATCCCAGAGAATCTGGGATGGTTCAACATATGAAAATCTGTCAATATGACATGATCATCTCATTAGATGCTGAAAAAGCTTTTGACAAAATCCAACACCCCTCTCTGATAAAGGTCTTGGAGAGATCAGGAATACAAGGAACATACCTAAACATAATCAAGGCAATTTACAGCAAGCCAACAGCCAACATTAAATTAAATGGAGAAAAACTCAAAGCGATTCCACTAAAATCATGAAGAAGACAAGGCTGTCCTCTCTCCCCATATCTATTCAATATTTTACTGGAAGTTCTAGCTAGAGCAATAAGACAACAAAAGTAGATCAAGGGGATATAATTGAAAAGGAAGAAGTCAAACTTTTGCTATTTGCAGATGATATGATAATCTACATAAGTTAATCCCAAAAACTCTTCCAGGGAATTCCTACAGCTTATAACACATTCAGTAATATGGCAGGATACAATATTAAGTCAAAAAAAGCAGTATCCCTTCTATATATGCATAGTAAATGGGCTGAGAAAAAAATCAGAGAAGCA
This sequence comes from Peromyscus maniculatus bairdii, assembly GCF_049852395.1. Taxonomy (NCBI): domain Eukaryota; kingdom Metazoa; phylum Chordata; class Mammalia; order Rodentia; family Cricetidae; genus Peromyscus; species Peromyscus maniculatus. The sequence goes on along the minus strand of NC_134870.1, from coordinate 19,386,548 downwards.
TCACCCTTTAAAATAGCCACAAATAATATAAAATACCTTGGGACAATTTTAACTAAGCAAGTGAAAGACCTGTATGACAAGAACTTTAAGTCTCTGAAGAAAGGAATTGACAGAGGATTATTATCTAGCATATAATAATAACTAAATTATCTAGCATAAATTTAATAACTAAAAACAAAACAAAAACAGAAAATAAAAGAACAAAGAAACAAACAAACTGAGTCTAAATATCAAATTAACTATTCAAAACGTAGGCCTGGGAGCTAGAAGAAGACAAGCTATGAAATATCTTGAAAAGCATTTATTCTCCCTAGTAACTAGAGAAATGAAAACAAAAAAAGTAGCTACCACAGTTAATCTTTCATTCTATTGGGCATGATAAATTTAATTAAATAGTTATATACATTTCAATTGGCTTTGAAAATTGTAAATTTATAAACTCAAGTTCCACTTGCTTTTGGGATACCATCTTACAAGGACTACAATTTGCAGTAAGGTTTGTTAAGGAAGGGAATGCTTCAGTTGCCTTTAGCCTACTGGCTATGGGTGGGTTAGGACTTCTGTTGGTCTTTTCTGTGTTGCACAGATTGCAAGCCCAATGCCACTTTGAGATCTTTGGCAGCAGTTAACTCTACAGCTCATGCGGTTGAGTTTGTATGATAATGAGTATTCAAAGACGGGTAATACCTGGGGGCGGTCACCAACCTAAGGCAGAGTGCCTGTGTGGCTTGGGCAGGTGTCTCTATGATGGGTAATGTGACCTGCTGATGTCCCACACAACCTAAGTCAGAAGCTCATTTTTTAGTAAAAAAGTGGGTCCTGTAGGGCCCTGGCTCCCCATAATGAGTAAACTGTTGTGTGCTTGCCTACCTTGACTAGATGTCCTCCCTATGCTGTTTCCCTGCCGGTTTCCTTTCACCTGACTGCTCACCGGAGGTTCTTTGTTTGTGTATCCTGCATTTGGTGTAAACAGCTTAGATGAAAGAATGTAGAACATTGGGTAGCAAACTTCTCCCCTCTGGGGATCCTTCATTGTGCTGTAAGCCTGTAATTAAGGTTTTCTCTCTCTTTCAGTAAACGGTATTCGCCATTCTGCTGTGGTGAATGACTCACTGCTTCTTGTCTCTATTTTTTAATCCACAGCCCCTCGCTCGGACATGGTGAATGGGTGGTGGTAGCGTGGGCGCTACTGCATTATGTATGCAATAAAAAGAGGAATAGTAAAGTACAATGGCATCATATGGAATCATACTATTTATTTAAAAATCAATAATGTAATTCTAAATAAAAATGTACAGTGTAAATGAAAATTTCTCGTCTTGCCTGGCAATGCTTCAAAGAACACCTAACAAAATCCCTAGGCATGAGAGAGAAACACTCTTTTGAGTTGTTGGCCATGATTGTCCCAGAGACTCTAAAAATATACAGCTTAAAGCTATTGCCTTTCATTGCCCCATATGGTTACGCCAGAGAGGTAGAAAGTAAGTCCCTATTGATGAAGATACTATGCATTTCAGATACAGGAGCCCAAGGCTCCTGAGCTGGGACAGATATTAATGCCTCATTCCCTCATGGGAGGGAAGCAACAAACAGTCCTACTCAGCTATAAAGTCTAAGAATCATATCAAGAACCAGCACAACATTATAACTCTAAGGGTACGGTAGTGACATGCATACCTTAGGCATTTTCTAAATGACATTAATACATACTCAACGAGAGGGAAAACATACCCATTTCTGGAAACCTAGAAAACAATTCAGGGCTAGTGGAGTCATGGATCTTGGAGGAGAACCTACAACTACCACTTTAGTGAAGCAGTGTTAGCCCTAGCTACATTATCAACATTTGTCTCTGTGCCCAGAGAGAAGTGTAGTCTTCACTCCTCATCAAGGGAATTTCTCTTCAAAACAAACAAAGACTATTACAGAAAACCAAAGCCAATCAACATGCTTAGATGTAGAATCCAGCCCCAGCAGAAAGATCTACAAAACACTCCTATATCTAAGGATCAGGGAAGACTGAGGGAGAAGGGGTGAGAAAATCATCAGGAAGTTTACTGTGAGATGTGTCTCCAGCAATGTCAGAGGCTGCTCTTATCAACTCTCACCAACATGACAGCTTAGACATGGACTGGGTAAGGATGAGGACATTAGGCATGCCCAAGTGAAAGAAGGAAAACCCACAAGGTCTCAAACCTACAAGGAGAATTGCAGGCAACTGGGGAATCCTGAGAGTGGAAAGAGTGGTCTTCTCCAGGGGAAAAAATCACACACACACACACACACGCAAACACACACACACACACACACACACGCAAACACACATACACACACACACACACACATCACTTGCTTGAATAGCACCAAATGGTCATCCCTGAAAGTATACATATCAGTGGCATTGTTCATATTAAGGATTTATATTTAGAAATACACAGACACAGACACATACACACCCACACATACACACATGCATGTATATATATATATATATATATATATATATATATATATATATATATATTCCTAAATATATGTGTAGGTAACAACAATTTTAAAAAAAAGAAGTGGCCATGAATTTAAAAGAGAGCAAAAAGGAGTTGGAGGATCTGAGTGAGAAAAGTGAAAAGAAAGAATATGTAATTAGGTTATAATCTCAAAAAACAAAATTAAGAAGGAGGAGAAGTTAGTGAAGGGTGGGGAGGAGGAGAAGAAGGAAGATGATGATGATGAGGAGGAGGAGGAGAAGGAGGAGGAGGAGGAGAAGACTACAGAGCAATCTGAGACAACTTCCAATAGCTAAGGTAAGAACCTCAGCAATACCAAAATAAAAGACTTGTGTACTTTACTGTAAAATAATTCCAATTATATGAGAACATATTCTGATGTAATTTGATGAAGAGATAAATAAGTAAACCATAATTGGCATGGGACCATCTCAATAAATAAATGTAGATAGAAAAGAAAGACACAAAACATCAGTAAACCCCTGTTTTAAAGGTGAAATTGACAAGTGAAAGTTGAACGACATAGAAAATATGCATATTCTTAAAGTGTTTTGCCCTAATATGTGCTAATGATTGATTTCTCATGACGTTTCTCAAGCTCAAAAATTCCTCCATTCTTCTCTTTCTAGAAGGCGTGGCTTGATTTCTTATTATTCTACAGCAGATTGGACAAGGAATCTGACTTGCAAAGATTAAATAACCACACAAGGCATCAGTTAGGCAAATGCCACCAGAGTCTAGGGAACCTGCTTAAGACACTTGAAGTAAGACATTGTGATATCAAGTCTCTCTGACAGGATGCAGGCAGACACTCAGCCACCTTAGTATATATAATATGTAAGAATGCATAGCCCAAGTTGATAACAAGGAAATGTGAACTGAGGTTCATTCTATGAATTATTTAATCTGCTTTCTTTGACATTGTCAAGTTCCAAAAGCACACACAGAGGATCTATCACAGGTTAGAGGAGAGTAAGGAGACACAACTCAATTTCATGTAATCTATAGGTCTAGACTCTGGAAACAAAGAACATCAAGTTAAAAACATCATTTGACTACAAGTCCACAGGACTATGTGATACATTTCATTTCTTCCTGTTTTACCAGAAGTCACTCATTTCATAGTATTCAGTCTCTTATTTTTTTGTAACCAAACAAGTTTTCAGCAGGCCACATTGTCAACTGATTGAAGATTACATTCCCAACTTCCTTGCTGCTGTGTGTGACCATGTGACTGTGAGGTCATCAACATGACAAAACTGTGAGTGTGCTTTCAAGAGCATGATCTTAAAGGAGAGTGATGGTGCTCAGTCCCTTTTCACTCCCTGCTGCCTGTAATAGAAACCACAATTGGCCATAAAGTTTGAGACCACATGAAGGGACCACTGAGCAGACCTAGATGGCTTCAGAGACCTATCTGTCACATGAAATTGTAGCAGTCCTCTGATTTCTTACCTTTGGAAGAAGAATCACTCTTATTTAGGCCAATGTTTTCTTACTCTGTTTGCCTTCATTGCAAAATTAAATCTAGTGGAATATTTTTTCTTTCTTCTTACTTTCTTTAAAAATTTTATTTTCTTTCTTCTTAAAATAATATCCTGTATTAATGTCCCCATGTCATTTTTGTATCTCTTACAGTGAAAAAAAAAAACCCTCAAATCCTCAGTTCTACTATGAGATAATAGCTTTCCTCCTGTTCCACACACTTCCAGGGAAGATAGTGAAAATTGTATCAGGGTATTATGGGAGAATCTGTAACTCATTTACATTGTGTCTACCTGTGCAGTATCACGTCACTAGCCTTCAGGTAAAATGACAAGCTAAGCTTTAAATTCACAAAGCAAATATTTAACTCCACACCAACTTCTCTGTTAAGAATTCAAGTTATCCATATCCTGGTTCATATATTGATATAGCAATGTTTATTGATTCCCTGGCTCTGTTTATCACTATGACATTAATCCTGATTAACACTAATGTAGCTTACCAGAAGTCTAATTAAGATTCTTAGGGATAAAAATGAGATTGGGACAATTCTTATTTCTGCTTAAACCAGCTTGTCCATTCCCATTTGTTGGACTTTCCCTATTCATTTGTTAAAACTATTGCCTTTCATTAACTCTGTATAGTAATGTGTCGTTTTGATAGAATGGGGCCTCAGAAAATCAAATTTGTATTTTTAAAAATTCATTTAGCAAAAATGAAGAAAAATGAGCCCATGAGAAATCAAATTAATGTTATTAATAACAATACCCAGCTTTGAGAATTTCCCTTGTATCTGGTATTTTAAAGTTTCATATTCTGTTAACTGAAAAATCTAACTTCTTCTTACTAAGTGGAAGCCATTGTAACTCTGGAATCTTGGGGTGAAATAGAATAGCTTCTTTAGAAACAAGATATTACTCTGCATTCAGTTTTTTCATGCAGTCAACTCACAGGAATTGAATTCATTAGTCAGTGGTGATGGGGTTTTCTTAAAATTTTATGCTTAATTAAAATGTACCCCTTCATTTTCCTTGTCCAGCACTGTGTCTTTCTTAAAATTGCATTTACTGTGTGTTTATATCTGGCAGCCATATCCACTTGTTCATGAGAACAGTATCAGAAAACATGCAGGTAACAATCACTACCACCTTATGACAGATTCAGTATCATTACTTGATAAGGATTTTTCTTATTCTTGTTATAATCTTATAGGACAGACTGTCCATGGAGTCCACTGATGACTGGCATGGAAGTATAGCAAGTCAAAAGTAAGTACACAGCATTCTGTTAGAGAGGAAAATTTGAAGTGTATTTTAATTTGGTATCATAAAAATGTAATCAATTGAACCAAACCAAAATGGTATATATTTTAAAATTATCAATTTCTAATTATTTTATTACTGTTTTTGCTTAGGCCTCCATGATTTAAATACTACATTCTAATATAATATTAGAGGAACCATCCTCAATATTACACATCCCAGGGGCTCAAGAGAGAGAACTACTAACGGCGAGGACTATTTTCAGGAAATAGAATCTCAGCACACTGAGCTCTATAGTCCACTTGCATAACATCCTTTATACACAGCTTCAGTTCTGTTCTCATGTCTAGCTCCTTTTTTTACCTGATTTCTCTCTATATTTATCTACTTCTTCCTCTAAGTTCTATCTTAATTTTCTTGTCTTAACTTTGCCTCAACTAGGTCCTTTTCATCTTGTTCTTACCCAGCTAGTACTTCCCCATCTGGCTCTTCCTCATCTTCCATCTCGTTCCTCTAGTACTCTCTTCTAGCCCTACAACCTAGTTCTTCCCCATCTCAGTTCATTCCTCTCAAGTTCTTACCTGTCTAGTTCTTCCATTCTCTTTTCTCTTCTCTCTCCCTGTGCCCTGGAAGTCCCGGTATATAAAGGGAGGGTCCGATCTAAATTGTGTAAAGCTATTACTTAATGTCTACCTGACCTAGGTGGTGCCCCCTAGTGGAATTTACCTTAAGTCAGGAGACTCGCCTGTGGGTTGTTATCACTATTAGTCCTCGGAAATTGGGTGACCACCTGGGTGGTGTCTCCTTTAGTCCTTGAAAGTGGCTAGGGGAGATATCTGATTCCAGAAAAAGCCTTTCCTGAGGCTGTTCTCCAAATGACTGGAATGTGTATGTCTAGAGAGTGATCAGTCCACATTGTTAGCCCTTCTTAGGGAAAAGTCAATTGGGAAAACTATGAAGGCACACATGATTTTCATAACAGAAGACAGCTGATATATAACAAGCCAAGTAACACCAAAAAGTCCTTTGGATTTGGCTTCCTCTGAAGGAATTCCCTGATTCCCCCAGGTAGTGACTTTACCACAACCAGCTGAATTCTTATGATATATTCCTGCAGCCCGCAGCACTACATAATGAGATACCATACATCACCAGTTCATGCATTTGGTAATTTCACATTCAGAGCTTTAGCCAGGCGTGGTAGTGGATGTCATTAATCCAAAATGGTTGAGAGGCTGAAGCATAGGATTACAAATTCAATATTGGTCCATGAGGTAAAGTGAGTTCAAGTTCAGCCTGGGAGAGTTGGTGAGACCATGTCTAACCAAAATAAAAAGTAGGGGGTATAAGGAAACACCTGTCTAGTGCAGTACTTGCTGTGCATGTGTGATATTTTGATTCAGTCTCCGGTATCTGGAAAAAATATCTTATGACTTAGAATTTACTACCGTGGGAGCATGTGAACCTTGGCACACACTTGCCCCCAGGACTTTATTGTCCTGTGAGGCCCTATTTCACAGTATGCATGCAGTTGTAATCACAGACATGTCCACATATCTGTCTATGTATACACTCTATGCACAGATGTTTATCATGGGCATTTATGTGCCTGAGTCTGTGCACAGAGATATTTACACACATATGGTGATATACATACATCTATCAGTGTTTACCCATTACCGTGGTTCTCATTTTTTGGTTTCTTTTTTACTTTTACGGTTTTATATGTTTCAACATTTCTGGCGTCACTGAACAATTTTCTTATTTCAGAAATTTTCATTCCGTTAATGTTTGTAAGTTATAGTTATTACTGTCTCTGATGGCCTTTCCTCGGACTGCTTAGCGAAATCAGTAAGGGTACCATGTTGAATGTGTTTTCCACGCTCCTTTCGCTTCTCCTGGGGTCCCAGCGTTCTCTGCGTCTCCTCTGCTGTCTTTGCGAACGCTGTCAGCGGTGTTCACTTCTTAACGACTTGTTGCAGCCCTTTTTCTTTCCTTGAAACTCGGGTCTATCTGTATTATTTGTTTGCTTTGTTTTAAGGGTAGGAGATGGGAGTAGAGTCGTACATCACCAGGCACTTTTCTCTCTTACTTTGATGGAAATTGTTCTGTTTAACGTTTGATTTTCTGGCTTCAGCTTTAATAATTTTATATTTATCATGAAAATGGTCCACTTCGTGAGCATTTTCCTACCAGTCTGAAAAAGCAGCCGATAGCGTGGCAGCAGACTGTGCCATGCTGGGCCCCCAGGGAATTCTGAAGTCATCAACTTCATTCTTTGCGTGGGGCCTTTGAGCTTGTAATGCAGCCTGGCAATGCCAGGCAGCTAATGACCGGCTGCTGAGATCAGTTCTGAAGCAAAGGTGGGCAGAAGCTTGTGTGTATGCCCCAGGTCCCTTATGCAGTGAGTGGGCTGGTGCCCAGTGTGTGCTTTGGAGTCATTTTCAGATGACCTTCAGTTTCCTCTCCATGGTGACAGCTCTAATGATGGCTCCTCTTTGTTTTCCTCACGTCTCCTAGTGTTCTGAGCCTGCAAAATGAAGTATTGCACTTTGTCTAAAGGTCAACTTCTGGGTAGAAGCTAACTTATACACATTTCTTAGCTTTGAATCTGTTTCTGACTGTTTCTCAGAATTCATTCTTACTTTAAAAACTTGTCACCTTTTCTGTCTCCAGATTTGTCTTAGTTTGGGTTTTTATTGCTATGACAATACAACATGACCCAAGCAGCTTGGGAAAGAAAAGGTTTATTTGGCTTACACTTCCATAGTACTGTTTTCAATTAAAGGAAGTCAGGAAAGGAACTCAAACAGGGCAGGAACCTGGAAGCAGGAGCTGATATAGAGGCACAAGAAGGCTGGTTTTTACTGGCTTGTTCCACATGGCTGGCTAAGCCTGCTTTCTTACAGAACTCAAGACCACCAGCCCAAGAAAGGCACCAACTATAATGGGCTGGGTCCTCCCAAATCAATCACTAAGTAAGAAAATGCCTTACAGACTTGCCTGTAGCCCAGTCTTATGGAGGTATTTTCTTAATTGAGGTTCCCTCCTTTCTGATGACTCTCACTTGTGTCAAGTTGACATAAAACTAGCCAGCAAAAGTCTGAAATAAAGGAATTCATCTATTTCCAGCTTGGAGAGTGTGTATATGTGTGTGTGTGGGGCGGGGGGCAGGGTGGACAGGCACATGTCACAGGTCCTGTGTGGAGGTGTGAACACTTTTCATTCTTGGGAGTCAGTTCTTCTGAAATGGGTTTTCTCCTGATGTTTCTGCCACTGCATTTCATTTGTGAGTATTTAGCCTTTTTCCCATTTCTGCATTTTATCTTGAAGCAGGCATGATAGGATTATATGTGGGAGTCACCTTATTGGGTTTTCTCCTGTGGGTTTCAGGGATTGAACTCAGGTCTTCAGGCTGGTCTGCAAGCTCCTTTATCAGCTGGGACATTTCACCAGTCTGGACTTTTTCTCTTTCAAATCAAGTTTCTATTGATTGTTGGTTGGCTCATGTTTAATTCTAGAAGCTTCTTTAGAAAGGACTGTGGTCACTACATCATCTGAAGTCTTGAATCTAGATATAATGGGGGTTTGTTTGTTTGTTTTTGTCTTTCTGGTTGAACTATTTTTTATTTGCTTGTGTGTAAAATTTGCATGAAATCATTTTTCAGGAAATTATTTTAGATGTTTCTCCATCATTTTACAATATAAGTACCACTGTTTGGTCTTTTGATCCTTTTTTATTTCTTTTTTTCTACCAATATATTCAAAGAAGTTTTCTTTGCCTCTTAACTCATTAATTTCATATGCACTGTTGCTTGTTCAGAGTTTTGTGTCAATCTGGGATAAATTTTATATATATATATATATATATATATATATATATATATATTGATTCTGATATATTATAAACCACAAAAGCCTTGAAATTTAAACTAGTGTTATTACTGCCCACAACATACATGTTAGGGTGACACAATTTTGGGCCTTCCTGTTAAACTTAAGTGTACTTGGCGTTTTCTTTGGGCCACCAACCAGCTCCCAAATAAAGAGACAGATACTTATTAATTGTGAATGCTTGGCCTTAGCTTAGGCTTGTCTCACTAGCTTTTTTTTTTTTTTTTTAAAACTTAATTTTACCTGTTTCTATTTATCTATGTTTTACACCAGGGCCTTTTACCTTTCTTTCATTCTGTATGTACTACTTTCCCGCTTCCTCCACATCTGGCTGGCTGTTCACTGGCATCTTCCTGGCTTCTGTTTTCTTTCTTCCTGGAGCCTAAATTCCTCCTGCCCAGAAGTCCTGCCTATACCTACTCCTTCACTATTGGCCATTCAGCTTTTTATTATATCAATCATGTGCCTTAGGCAGGCAAGGTAAAACACCAACACATGTTTATATAATTTAACAAATGCAGCACATCTCTATATAGTTAAAGAAATATTCTGCAGCAAGTAACAGCCCTGTAATGTTGATGAATATAGCAAATGGTAGCAAATCTCAGGTTCTGATCAAATAGTGTAAAGTGCTAACACAAACTGCTGTTTATTCACTTTTTGCTTCATTTCTGTGGGGGACATTAAGGCTTAGATAACAATGTTATTAAGATCACACTACATGTTCCAATGGGTGTGTATGTGTGTGCAGGGGCATATTTTGGGACATTTTTTTTGTTTTATATTACCTGAACTATAGCATGTAGGTATCCCTTCAACTATAGCTCCTATTACTGATGTTGTCATTAGAACATGTATTAGAGGACTCCTAGAAATGTTTCCTCATTCTGGGTGGTATACTGATATCCCATGTATAATTGTGCTTGAGTCACTGTTCATAACACAGAAATACCTGCTTCTGGGCATTGTGAGCTGCCCTGGTCATATTTCATCCTTGAAATATAAAGAAAGGAACATATTTGGAGAGCTGACTTGTACATATTATTTATTAATATGTGTGTGACTCTCTGATATAAACCAAGTGACCTAGGTATTGGGTTTATTTTTACAAATGAATATGATAAATAATTGAACATGGAAGTGGTCCAGCCATTATGTCCTTGGATTTGCAGATCATTAAGAATTCATGCCACTGTTGACCTGCCAGCTTCTACTTCTATTCCAAAGCACTGGGTGATAGCTGGGAGGAGAATTGTGCTCTTTCTGAATTGTCCTTCTGCTGTGTAAATGCTGACCTGGGGAGGTCTCTGAACTCATTTTCATTAGCAATATAAACATACTTGAAAAGTAGAGTAGGGGCTGGGCAGCAGACTCTCTGATGCTCAGTGTGACACAGGACACTCACTGTCACTGCCTACTGGCTAAGAAAAGATTCAATGTCCTGAGTATGGATTTGATCTAAGTTCACTGAACTGATGATCTGTGCTATTTTCAGGTTCCTGGTGATCAACAGGCAGGACCAACTCTATACTGATTAACCACTAAATGAAGAGCTGAGCCTTTTGTTAACGTCTGCCCTCACTCTATTTATTTTAATTTATATAAGCACACATTTTGGGTTATGTGTAGATAAAAATGCTAGCTAACTTTGATACCACTGCATAAAATACTGTGTTTAGTTACTGTTCAGATATCTTGTACTTAACTACTCAGAAACTAAAATCTAACAGTTGAAGTGTTAAAAATGGAAAGTCTTTTTATATTTATTTCTGGAGAGTGCTCAGAAATTATTTTTCCTTGTCTTACAGTCAGGGTACAGGTTCAGCTTTGGTAAGGTTCTTTGGTGTTAAGTTTCAAACCCTGGGAAAATAGTTGCAGTCACTTAGGACATGAATACCAATGTCATAAAATCTTCCATACTTTTAGACAACTCATTTATATATTGTATTTTGACCATATTCATTAATATTATCCCCTTATTATGCCCACACTCCTGGTATATCCTTCATCTTGCCAAAAAGGTTCCCTTCTACTTTCCTGTATGTGTGTGCATGTGTGTGTGTGTGTGTGCGCGCGCGCACGCGCGTGTGCGTTGCGCACACATGAGCATGAGTGTGTGTTTCTGAGTCTCTGTGTGTGATTTACTGCATTTGATTGTAATTGCTTTCATGACCATGGGTGGGTCTTACTACTAAAACATTGACTACTTACAAATTGTTATACCACTAAAAAATTGACCCCCATGCTCACCAACCATTATCAGTCTATAGCTACTTCATTGGTTTTTGAAGTATAGGAAGCCCATGAAAAACCATAGTATATATTATGGTCTGGACATCACAAACGGTAAAGGGAGAAACAGTATCATTTCCAGGTATTTTCACCCTATTTGCTAAAAGGAAAAACTCTCTTCCCCCAGTTCCCACACAAGAGGTCAGTCCTTTCTTCATAGAAATATCTGTTATCTATTTGCCTGCAAATTTCATAATGTCATTTTTTTAACCACTGAGTAATACTCCATTGTGTAAATGTAGCACATTTTCTTTATCCATTCTTAGGTTGAGGGGCATCTAGGTTATTTCCAGGTTCTGGCTATTATGAATGATGCTGCTATGAACATAGTTGAGCAAATGTTCTGTGGTATGATTGAGCATCCTTTGGGTATATGCCCAAGAGTGATATTGCTGGGTCTTGAGGTAGATTGATTCCCAATTTTCTGAGAAACCTCCATACTGACTTCCGAAGTGGTCATACAGGTTTGCATTCCCACCAGCAGTGGAGGAGTGTTCCCCTTGCTCCACATCCTTTCCATCATAAATTGTCATCAGTGTTGCTAACCTGAGCTAATAGAAGTTCAACAGCCTCTGCACTGACAGCTGGGGGACCTCTATGGGACCGAACTATGCCCTCTGAATGTGGGTGACAGTTGTGTGGCTTGATCTGTTTGTGGGGCCCCTGGCAGTGGGACTAGGATTTATCCCTGGTATGTGAACTGACTTTTTGGAGCCCATTACCTATGGTGGGATACCTTGCTCAGTATTGATGTGGGGGCAGGGGTAAGGGAGAGGCTTGGTCCTACCTTAACTTGATTTGCCAGGTTTTGTTGACTCCCCAAGGAAGACCTTACCCTCTCTGAGGAGAGTATGAGGGGAAGGATGGGGGGAATGTGGTGGGGGAGGCAGGAGGAGAGGGAGGGGGAACTGTGGTTGGTATGTAAAATGAAAAAAAAAATAAAAAAGAAATGTCTGTTATTTCCTCTTACTTTTATCCATAAACTTTTCTTAAAAAATGATAACACAATGGAATGAGATTTTTCTAAGCCAATTGAATATCAATCATAATAATTTCCACATCATTCCTGGGGCCCTTGGGGAGCAAGATGATGTCTTGGGCAGGGCTATTCAGCCATAACAGGGCTGAGATGCCCAATCCTTCTCATCCTTGCAGACAGATTCACTGGACCTGGGCCTCAAATTTGCCTCTGCTGCTGTCTGTCTACATGTCTTTAAGCCCAAACATTATCACAACTTCTCTCTCTTGTTCTATCTTTCTCTCATTATTTTTTTAAACCAAGAAAGAAAAACACATTTCTCCTGTAGCTATTGCTTATTTTGATGGAAATAAAGGCAAGGCTTCACTTGGCTGAAAGTAGTAAGTCTCCTCGGTTCAACCACAAAGGCTATGAGAAAAGGCACAGTGGTCAGTTGGTCAACTTGAGCAGATTCACGTTTCGTGATGGTGGAAAACACCAGATCAAAGTTGCTATAAGAAAAACAAATCTGCTTTATTAATGATTATATTATTTACTTTTCTCATTTCTTTGAGCAGAATATCTGGCAGGAAGTGATTGAATGAGGAAATGTTTACTTTGACTCAGTGTGGTGGCATTCCTGTTGAGCTGCACTGGCCTGGATCCACAGAAGAGCACCTAGCCCTAATCCATCTTTTGTTTTAACAGATACCTTTTGTTTTCCTTGTTGCCCTCAATGTGAATCTTGTCTTGGAGTTTCCCACGTATACAAAGTCCTTTGCAAAACTTGATTCAGGAAACCCAGAAACCCGAGGTACCTGACAAATCGAGGAATTTGCACTTGGCATTGTATTGTTGGGAGCCCCTTTCAGTTGTTTTGAGCATGTGGAAATTAACTGGCTAAACTGTAATGGAGAGAAATAAAGTTGACCCAAGGTAAAGGTTAAGTGCTTCAGTCCTTCGAGGCTGGACTTCTTGTAGCCATGAAAAACTAGATTCATTTTTAAGATGCCTCTGAGTCTGCATTCCACTGACCCTTGTGAACCCACACACCCATGCTGCGACCACAGTTACAGCTCAGCTTGAAGTCATAAAGTTCATTATGGTGCCAAAGTGATGGTGACAAGAGTAGAAGAAGAGCAAGTTGGTCACATTACATCCCTAGGCAGGTATTTGAGAAGCAGAGATACAGGAATGCCCTACTCAGCCTTATTTACATCTTGTTATTCAGTTGAGAACTCAAGCTCCTGCAGTGGTATCACCTATATTCAGAATGTATCTTTCCACCTTTGTTAGCATAATCTAGATATTCCCTCACAGATGTTGTCCACAAATTTGTTTCCATGGCAATCATTGAGATTAACCATCTTGATTATTATACATATTTAAAGGGTGTTGCACAATGTTCTGATACCCACTATCCTTGTGACAGAATCAAGCAAGTAAATCCATTTGTCACCTCATATCTTTACCTTTTTGCATGAAAATGAATATTTTTCTCAGCAAGACCATGACATGTGGTATAGTAACACTAGCTGTCTCCTCTCCTGAAGGTGATGTCTCTTGATGTACCCACTTGTACCTGAAAACTTGGGCACTTTGATATGCACTTCTCCTTTTCGATCCTTTCTCTTGCCTTTTACACCGAGGGTTCTATTCTACATCACGTAAGCTCCTTCTTTAGATTTCACAAAAATGTAAACTCACAGGACAAGTTTCTTTGTGTCTGGCTTATTCCACTTAGTGCATGGCCCTCCAGGTTCATCCGTACTGCTGCAAATGGCAAGGACTTATATTTCAAAGATGAATAATATTGGGATAGAAACAGGAAATTGAGAAGTAAAGAGAGAAAGACATCAGTGTACACACTACAATTTCACCAGCCATCCACCTGTTGATGGACAGGTTTCTACGTCTTTGTCAGCACGCTTAATGCTCAATGGGATTTGGGGCACACTGGTTTCATTCTGTTCCAACATAGCCAAAACTGAGGTTACTAAAACTTGGGGTTGGTCTAGATTGTATTTGATTGAGGAATTTGACTCTGGCTCCCCAACTACTTGCAGCAATGCAATTTCTCTCCATGGTACCCAAAGGCCATTTCTCTCCATACCCTGCCCACACTTGCATTCTCTTATCTTTTTGAGAGAGGCCATCCAAGCAGCTATGAGTGGGTAAGTAGATATTTTTGTCTCTCTGATTATAACCTCAATCTCCCTCTCCCATTCTTCCTGGTATACGTGTCTGTGCATCTTCACGTGTGTATACATATGGGCAGGTGTATGTGTGCTCATGTACACATGGAGGCATCAGATTGGCTTGGGGGTGTCTTCCTCCGCTGCTCTTCATCTGATTATTTTGAGATTTGATGAACTTGGAGCTTATCCGTTCAGCAAAGCTATCTGGCCAGAAGCACTGAGATCTAGATATTTCTCCTCTCTCTAGCTTGGGGGTTACAGGCACACACTATCATGCTTATGTTTTTAATGAGGGTTCTCAAGATCTGAACTCAGCTCCTCACTACTGATTGGGAAACACTTTACAAATTAACCATTTCCCTAGTCCCAGGATAGTAAACATTTCTTAAATGTAATTCTAATCGAAATCTTAATGTCATCACTGTAAAAAATTTCTATTATAGGTTCTTTGCCCATTTTTAATTAGGTTATTATTATTTGTTCTTGAGTAAAATTAGTACAGCACAAAATAAGAAACTGGATTCTTATCATCTGTATGACTTGCAATCTTTTGATAGTGAGTTCACCTTTCATTCAGTGACTACTTCCTTTGCTGTGTATAAGGTGTTACATTTCTTTTAATTCCTCTTGTTTTGTTTCCATTGCTTGTTATTTGGGTCTGATAGCCAAAAGCTTGCTACCATGGCCAGAGGCCAGGAGATTTCCCATTCCTTTTGTTCTAAGAGTTCTCGGAGCTCTACAGAGCAAACCTAGTTCTCACATTGTATTTTTACGATGCCCAATTCTTTAAAAAGAATACTAAAAGATTATTTATATTTTTCATGGCATTTACAATACTCACTACTCCTGCGAGTTAGGTATCTTTATTAACTGCATGTATCAGGTGGAGAGCCTCAGGTTAAGACGTTCGGAGCACTTGCCCAAGGTTACACAGTGATTGCTCAGCAGTGCTGGGATGAAAACCCAAGTCCACCTGAGTCGAACCATCACTCCCTTCTGGATGCTGCTGGTTCCTGGGCTGAGATGATGCCAAGCTGCTTGCCTTGCCAGTGAGCCTGGCTTCCTTTCACTTTGGCATCCTCTCCTCACCTTTCCCCATCCTTTGAGCCTCCATCAGTGCTGAGATTCCATAAATTGTTGGGCTTTCTCCCAAATAATATGGGTAAGGCCAAAGAAATTTGAAAACACATTTCCTGCTTTCCGGGATTTTGAGTTTTATTGCCAGAGCTAAGTGACAGACACAATGGTATTTATAAAGAACAAAGGACACTGGGTATGAGTGCAATGGAAGTAACTGGGTTGTGTGACAAATAAAGTCCTGTTTTTATTTAAAGTGACACTAATATTGTGACGAGAGTCCTCATTGTGGCAGACAACAGCAGTGTGGAACAATGCCAGGAACACATGTTCCTGATTTTGATTATTATCCACAAAATCAGAAATGTTATGAGGCATGTACGATTTGAGAGAATCTCTTGGGAGAGGAACTTCAGCACTATCGTGCAATTCAAAGTACAACATTTAAGGTCAACCTTGGGTTAAGAAAGCTGTTCACTTAGGTGAGCTAAGCACAATATAAGAGCAAATAAGTAGCAGGCAGTTAAAATGTCTATCCATTCAACATTCAGGGACACAGAGCCCACGCAGCAAGCTAGAATATTAGAATTCAAGGAACCTAGAATAATAGCACCATCTGAAAGACACTTAAAATCACAGTGAATATAATATACAAGTAATAATAAGTTAGAAGGAAAAATACTAAGTACTAAGCAGAAGTGGGAAATGAGAAGTTGCTTTAAAGAAACGTTGATGTGACAAAAATTGTATTAAATATGGACTATAGAGATTCTAACACAGAGATCAGCTCAGGGCAATGTCTTATTGTGTGGTTAAAAAAAAAGTCCTTTCCCTTTACTCTGACTGCATAATACTCTCTGACTTTTAAAATTATTCCAGTATTCCCAATTCAGGAACACAATATTGTATAAGATAATTATGTATTATAATCACTAAGGTGAATAAAAATTCTTAAACTTCCCAGGAATAAAGAACTATGGTTAAAAAAATTACATTTGAGAAAAAACTTGAAAAAAAGTATCATCCATGAGTTGTAACATTCCACATTGACAGTACATGTCAATTAGTTTTAATGTGGTTTCTCAGACAGGTTGTATCTATATGAAATGTCAACTTTTATGTTGCATCAAAAGAAGTTGGTTTTAAAGGTTATATTGTGTGTTTACCAAATTAATGACAGGAAAACTCCCATTAGCCTGAACACCCTTAGCTAATGGTACAACATTCAAGTAGAAATTATGCTTATTAGGTTTCTTTAAAATGTACAACATTTGGAATTCAATCTATAACAAGAAAAAAAGCTGAATAAGTAACTTAGGCCATCACATTGTTCTAGCATGTATTTGATAGTTTGTGACAAACTTGAATTTTTCATATTAAGGATTTAAAATTAGACAACTGAATTGAGATATGGAACGTAAAATTCTCCCTAAATTTCTCTCACACTATAGTTCAGTGTAAATTGGACTATGAATCATAAATCTAAATTGAAAATATACTACTAGAGGGAAATGGAAGAAATATACGATAATCTCTAACACAGAAATACATGACCCAAGCAAGGAAAAAGAGGGAAGGAGAGAGAGAATCTCATTGTACTTTCTTTCAAAACAAAGCAGTTTCATGAAGTAAAATCAGTACTCTTAAAATCTGAAGGAAGAAGAAAAATAGCAGAAAGTATGTATAACTTTATCTGAATTAAATATCATCTATCTTTACATGACCAAAGTACTATGCATGGAAGTGATGCCATGAACCTGGTAAAAGTTGGGCAAACCATATTTGTGGTTTATAGAATGCAAACTGTGGGGGAAATGCCACCAACAAAGAGGAGAATAACAAACCACACTAGAACAACTTTTCCACACAGTATTCTGCCTACAATGCTATCAGAAATTAAAATGGCTTTAAGTGTTGGTTCTCAAGATGGAAGAGAGGCTGGACAAAGTCATTGCCAACTTCACCATGTTGATGAGACAAGTAAAAGAAGATTGAATTGAGTGGACTAGGAATGAAAGCAACTATTTCATTGTAAATCTAAAGGAAACCCAAAAGGTTAGAAATAGATTCAGTGACTAGCAGAGATCATAATTTGGATTAAATAAACCAATGTCCAAGAAAGGAATACATCAACAAAGAGCAAAGGCGAGTTAGAAAAGGTAAGCATATTTGACACAATTTAGGACATGCCCCATGTAAGGTCCCAAGAAAGGTTTATCTAAGAACAGGGTGTGGCAGGAAATGATTAAGCCATGGCTATTTGGAGAATGATGCACATTTCATAATTTACTAAATATTCTTGAGTTGTAAAATACACTCAATTGATTGTATGGTTTTCAAATTATATCTTAACAAAAGGATTTGGTTTGTAAAACTAGTTCAGTGCAGTGATAGTAGCTCGTAGGAGCTGAGAAGGATAGCCTCAAGCATTAGCTATAAAAATACAAGGCTTTTGAGCAACTTTAATGTCAAAACTTTAACTCCATGTAATGTTGGAATATGGAAAATGTTGAAAGAAAACTATCTTAGCTTCATTCTCATTGTTGTATCAAATGTCCTGACGGGAGAAAGGAAGGGAGGAAAGGTTTCGTTTGGTTTATTGTTCTAGAGGCAAGCAGTTCACCATGGTGAGGAAGACAAGGCTAGAGACAGGCAAGGCTTGCGGGCTGAAGCAAGAACTATTAGTCACGGTTAATCTACACACTCATGAAACAGAGAGTGAACAGGAAGTGGGGCTAGGCTCTACATTCTCCAGGCCCACCCCATGTGACCTACTTCCTCCAGAAAGGCTTCACTGCCAATGCTTTGACAATCTTTCCAAACATCACCACCATCTGCAGAACAAATACTCTTCCTATAGGGAACAGTTCACATTAAAACCACCACAACGGTTTTTTGTTTTTGTTGATGTTTTGTTTTGTTTTTCTCTTCTTTTTTTTTAAAAAAAAAACTTTTGCTAAAGGTAACTTGAAGTTCATAAAAGTTTTTAGCATTGTTGAAGTGTGGGAATTAACATAGACAGTTAGGGAAAGGACAGCAGTAATTACAGGACATGGGTGCAGGCCACTTGGGAGAGGGAGATTTAAAATTCATCTCAGTCACATTCCTCTTTTAGTTTTTCTTTAGGATTACCTTACTCCAAACACTTAGTTTGGATATTGGTTCAATGAATCGGTTTCACAAGAGTTACTTAGGAATGCAAAATTTTAAAGTTTATAGAAATTGTTTTTAGAGAATACATAATCTTGCTATGAAATGTCAATATAGATTTGTGTGTGTTTGTGTGTGTGTGTGTGTGTGCGCGCGCGCATGCGTGCATCAGTGCAGTACAATGCAGTGCAGTGCACGCACACCTATATGTGCGATTCTTTTTTGAGTGGTACTAGCACAACTGTGATTCCTCAAAAGAGAAGAACCATTTTAACTTTTCCATTTGCAGATATTTTTAAGATTATAGATTTACTTAAATGTTAGAAGCAAAGATGGAAATTTCAGCAGCCATCACAATTATCATTGCTCATGAGGAAGGTATTCTGTTTATGTGCCTGTCATTTTTATATATAAATCTGGAAAAGTCATTTTTGTTTGTTTTTCTGTGTTGATTTGCATTCCTGGATTCTCTGCTTGGTAGTAGGATACTGATCTCACTGTGGAAACTGCTATTAAGTTAAGCAATCTGTATCACAAGAGTTTTGTGCCTTTTAAAGAAATTTTGTAAAAGGATTTTTACCAAATTGCAGTGTGGATACTAGTCTTTAAAAAGGTAATGGTGAGACTTAGCAATGCTATGAGACCTTCTTTGCAAACCTAAGGAATTATTTCTGCCTATGACTGTCCTCAGAGCTTGTCAACAGAATAACACATCTGTCCTATGTGGAACAGTCCTCCATTTTATAATTTCCAGGCTCTCCAGGAAAAACAAAGCAACAAAGTAACAGGAAACCAAGCATGAACATTAAAATCAAATAAGCATAAATCACTGGGATGTGAGTAGGTGGTCAAAAGATGTGGCCTGAACTTTACAGAACAGACGAGACAAACGCTTGGTTAGTAGAGTTGGCTGGGGGACAGTGCTGTCATCTATGAAACTTTATTGTGTTGGGTCTGAAGTTATTGTTGGATGAGATGAGGCCAGAGTACCCTACAAGGACAGCCAAATTCTCTGCAGTTTGTGGACGTTCACATCTCTTCTTAAACTGTATCTGCGTATGTATAACACAGTTGGATGCATGGAGGATTTCACAGGGTTTATAAGTGGTGGTTACTTGTTAAGTGTTTCTAGTCATCTGGATATCTTATCTCTGGGATTTAACTTCTATCTTAGTCCTGGTTTATTGAATCTGGAGGGCATTGTTTTGACATCCCTGCACACACAGGGCACTGTAACTCTGACTCCCCATTACATGGTAAATAAATCTTAAGTATTGGGAAGGTTTAGCACACAGTAGCTTTGAAGAGAAAATATTTAAAAAAAATACTCTAGATTCCTGCTGAATTTAAATTATGTATGGCAAACCGACAAATATTATGTATTCTGGAAATAAGATGAGGATTGGTTTGAACTGATTTGGGAAAGAAGTGCCACTTATAAATTTAAAATTTGGAGACCAGTTTTCTCCATTTTATTTACCTGGTTCTACCTTTCAGCAGTTTAATTATAATGCTAGTACTACAATCTTTTTTACCTTATACCAAAAGCATTCCTGAACATATTCTATGTACATGAATACATTCAAGGTGCTTATTGATTCTAACAGGTCAGACTGTAGACGTTGCCTGGTATATGTGAAGGCTTCATTCTAATAAACCCTTAGGAACCTGAAACATACACTGAACATCCCTAAGCTTGAGACAGTGTCCAGTGTAACTTGTGAACTATGTCACTCTCTGCCTTGGCCAACATCAC
The DNA here is from genome assembly GCF_049852395.1 of Peromyscus maniculatus bairdii. Classification (NCBI taxonomy): domain Eukaryota; kingdom Metazoa; phylum Chordata; class Mammalia; order Rodentia; family Cricetidae; genus Peromyscus; species Peromyscus maniculatus. The sequence goes on along the minus strand of NC_134870.1, from coordinate 19,365,969 downwards.
AGAAATGGTAGCCGGGCATAAAATCAGAGTTCAAAGCAGGAAGTACTATGTCTCCTGAAGACATAGTACTGAACAAACCACAACAAATTCATAACACCCTCATCCAGGATACCATAAGACCTAAACTTATGTACTTTATTCTACCTTTTACAGAGGGAAACAGTTAGAAATAACAAGGCCCAGGTCATTATAATCTTAAGATATAGACATTATGAACACAATTATCTCTTACTGTATTAAGATTTTATTATATTTTCAATTATATATGTGTGTGTATATGTATACACACACAGTTGTGTGAGTGTGTGTGTGTGTGTGTGTGTGTGTGTGTGTGTGTGTATGTGTATGGTGGAGTAGGGAGGAGGTTGTCTATGTGAGTGCAGAAGAGGACATTGGATCCACTGGAGCTAGAGTTACAAACGATTATGAGCCATCTTATGTGGGTGCCAGGAATTGAACTTGTGTCCTTTGCAAGAGCAGCGTGTGTGTGTGTGTGTGTGTGTGTGTGTGTGTGTGTGTGTGTGTGTGTTCTTAACTATTAAGCCGTCTCTTCAGTCCTCAAATCCCCTTCAAAAAAGTTGAAGTTTTTTCATGATAAGGACTGCTGGAATGAAACCCTTTATTAGATCTGTGACAGCACTGGAAGGGGCAGTCCAGCTGTGTTGGGAGCATTGGAAGAGAGATGTTGTCCCTCATCTTCCAGGTCGTAGACTTCCAAAGAACACTGTATGCCCTAACTGGATTCATGAGGCCTTATTGTTTGATAAAAGCAGTCACAGTCTCTCTTTAATCACCACCCTGAAGTTTGTAAAAATGATTATTCTGTTGAAGGGTTTCTTCTGTCAAACTGTCTCTCATCCCAAACCTAATTCTCTCTCTACTCACTATTTCTTGTTCTCTCTTCTCTTTTCACTCTGTCTTCTGTGTTTCATTCTCTCTCTCTCTCCCTCCCTCTCTCTCTCTCTCTCTCTCTCTCTCTCTCTCTCTCTCTCTCTCTCTCTGTCTCTCTCTTTCTCCTATCTCTTCTTGCTCTCCTTATGTTTCTCTCTGTACCTCAGTCTCCACCTAGCAAGTGACTCATCTCACTGTATCACATTACATGAATCCTTTTGTCTTATTCCTATAAAAAATATTGCCTAGACTTCTGTTTAAAATATGTACTGCTGCTTTTTTTTTTTTGCCAACTTGACACAAGGTAGAGCCATTTAGGAAAAAGGAACATGAATCGAGGAATTGCTTCCATTATATTGACTTATAGACAAACTTTTGGAAGAAATTTCTTGATTATTGATTGATGTAGGAGGGCCCAGCACTCTATGGATGGTATCATCCAGGACAGCTGGCCCTGGGTTGTATGAGAGAACACACTAGCAAGCCATGATGAGCTGGCCAGTAAGCTGCATTCCTCTGTGGCATCTGCTTTTGTTCCTGCCTCCAGGTTCCTACCCAGACTTGACATTATGATGGACTTATAAACTGTAAAATGAAATAAATCCTTTCTTCCCTAGATTGTTTTTGATCACAGTGTTTATTACAGCAATAGATAGCAAATAAGGATAGGATTAAGCCTTACCTCAGTCACAAGACCTGGATCTGTTATCCTTTCAGAAATGAAAGCCCACCAAGATGTAGCCAGAAACATTCTCCATCTCTCATCTGAAGCTTGCTTTGCCCCATCATCCATATCAGCAGGATGCACAGGCAGCATGCACAAATTCAAGTCCTCTGACCTTAGTCTTAGGAAGAAGCCCAGCTAATGGGAAGAGATAAATGCAGATGCTGGACAAGCCTGCATGGCCACAGAACTCCCTACACTGATCAACAAAACAGTAAAAGTCTGTCCGGGGTGGTGAGGTCAGTGTTACTGTTGATCTTTGAAGCCCTTGGCTTCCATCCCAAGCCTGTCGTGATGTATAAACACCATTACTCAATATAAAAATGCCCAGGCTTTCTTCAGTGTAGACCTATAGTGTTGACTCTGTGACCTGTTCTTAAAGTGACTCTTAGGGGTTGGCCACATGCTGTGTGTAGAGAATATTATTTCCCTTTATTTGTTAAACTTATTTAGGTCATTAACCTCTTTCATAACCCTTTGATCTATGCCACCACTGGCTTCAGTATCAGAGACAGAAATAATTGACCCATTGTCCAGAACCATCCTAATAAGAAACCCTGCGGTGAAGCCTTCTTGGAAACAGTCTCCCTAGGTCTGTGTCAGCTATCTTGATCAAATGCTTTCTTAATGTCCTAACCCCTAGAGGCAAATTCAAGGACACAAACTGCCCAGCTACTTCACAAGCTGTTCCACAGTTTTCTACAGCAGAGAAAAATAATCACACATTGAGTCCTGAACTGAGCTACTGACCATGCTTTCTATAACCAAGAAGAAAGACAATAATGTAAAAACTATGCCATATCTGGCTTTCAAAACTCCTGCCTGAGGAAGAAGCTGCATGGAGAGGAAATACACAATGTGTAGAGCCAGAGGTGGAGCCAGTGATATTCATAGACTGCTGAATCAATCCCAGGAGGCTGGATACCTGTAGTCCATAGTGGATATCAGATCTTTTCCTCTTTAGACACTCAAGACACACAACAGGCTTTTTAAAGTGTGTGCACAGGAAACAGTGAAAGCATAGTATCTTCTTACGTTTTCTGACACTGTTTGCTACATTCTATGTGGGCAGTGCAGGAGAAGTCCTTCACCACTACTAATTGGTTTGCTATGTAAACTTATTTGTCATTCTTCTAGAAATTTTGGGTCATTGCAAGATCTGGTGATTTCCTTTCTCAAAATTTGAAGATGTATAAAAGTCACTGAGTCTCACCACACAGGCTTCTGAACCCATAGAATCAACATGGGTATCACCATTAAGTTTGTTAGAAATGCCCACCCATCCCAGGGATAGGGAGATAGCTCAATCGGTAATGCTTTTTGCCATGTACATAAGCATGAAAAAGTATATCTGAAACCCAGAACCCATGAAAAAAAGTCTAGAGGTGGTAGCCCATTCCTGCACTCCTATTGCTGGTGTGTAGACTTAAGGAACCCCTGAGCTTCCTGACAAGTCATCCCACTTCAGTAGAGAGTTCCATGTCAGTGAGAGACACTGTGTTAAAATAGGAAGGTGTATGACACTGAGAGAACAACAGCTGAAACTGTCCTCTAGCTTCTTGGAAAATATCCTCTCTACAGACACATATGCAGTAGTCACTGTCATCGGAGACCACGTAAGGCAGAAACAGTGGTTTCCTACCTTCGTTCCAAATCTAATCTACACCTTACCCCCCTGTGTCAACCTACTCTGTTGACACCTCAGGTACCTTTCAAGTTGATAAGGTCTTCAAAATACTGCTCTTGTGCAGCCAGTACTACCCGATGTCCCTTACCCCCAGGAAAATCAGGATAATGATTATAAGTAAGGTGTGCATGTTGCATGAGGACTTTCTATGTTGCTATAACCATGGTGACATTGAAGACTTTTTTACACTGAGCATATTACATATAATTAGTATTCAGCTACTCTGCTATCATAGGAATCCAGTCCTTAACCAATTTGAATTTTAAAAGTCTACTTTTTACCTATGCATTTTCTTGAGTTCCTAAATAATGGCCAGGCGCTGGGCTCTGAGGCTCACCGAGACACTTCTTACTTACTCTGGGGTTCTATAAACCATCTGGCATTACTGAACTAGCAAGACAGAGTCTCACAACTACCTTTAAGGGCACTTTAGGGTGGCCAGTGAATTTGAGCTGTCCATAGGCCATGAAGCAGACCCATTCTTTTGTCTGAGGGGAGTTCTTATGAACCTGTCTCCATTCATATTGCCATTGATAATAGCTTTAGAGAGCCTGGAAAAGGAACATGGAGGTTTTCCCAGATTCTATTGCCTCTTAAACTTCATGAAGGAAGAAGGGATTTCCAACCCTTCCAATGCCACAAAAGATCATTTTCTAATCCCATTGTGCAGTATGTGTGTACCCATTTGTTTCTGGGAAAAATAAGAAGGAAAGTAACTGAAACCTGTAGTTAAAATGGCTTTAGTAAGAGAGAGTAGTGAAATATATAGTGCACAGAGGCAGAAGAAGGAGGATTGTCACAGGGAAAAAAGGGGCGTTCAGCGGCGGTGGGCCTGAGAGGACGGTGAAGAGGTGAGTGAGAATACAGCATGATGACATATTTGAATGCTGGTTTAATAAAATGTTAAAGCTCATGCTTAGTTCTCTTCTGTGTGCTCTTTCAGCATGTCCTTTACTTCTTGTGTGCTCTTACAAGCCATGTAGACCTCATGAACGCCCTGGTCTCTAGTCCCTGTGCTTCAACTGTAACACAGTTAGTTCTGGATTTTCTCCTGCTTGCTTCTTCTCAGATGGATCAATGTTTTCCTTTATTCCAGTAGCCATCTTGGTAAATCTTCACACCTTAATATATATATAATGAATCATTTCCTTTTGTAGCATTTAGAGACCCCACTTCTATGGTAATGGTCTGCAAATATGGGAAGACCCAGAGAACTAGTCAGAGTGTCTGACCACCACTGCACAGAGAATCCCACTCTTAACAAAGAGAAAAGCTGAACAAACTCCTAGCATTGAGCAGGTGTCAGTTGTGCAGAACAACTCAAGGAATCCAATTCTAAGAATGAGGCCAGAGCTGTGAGGCAGCCAATCAAGTAAAAGAGCTGGGCAGGACAGGATGTGTACTTTACAGCAGAAAGGAGACAGGAGAAAGAGATGTGAAAGGAGGTCCCAGATTGCAGGCCACAGTCTGGAGTACTCATCTGACACTATGTGCTTGAGAAAGCTGCCAGAGAACGTGATGCTCTGACATGCTTTGATTGTATGGTTCTTTGGATTTCTGGTAGACAGCAGACAAAGTTGTAATGGAGGAAGGCTTGAGACCTGTCAGAAGCATGAGGCAAGAGTACAGATGAAATACAAAGTCTTGCAAAGATGGCTGGCATGAGCTTTGACCACAGTGGAGACATGAATTGCCTTTTTTTTTTTTTTTTTTTTTTTTTTTGGCGGACACAGGGTTTAGGAACCCTGTGTTTCTAAACTGACTGGTTTGTTGCTCAACAGTAAAATGAGTGAGTTGTGTGCCCGTAGAATTGGCTGTTTAGAGGAAGACTCTTTACAACTGAACTGCCTTAACTCAGCTGGATGCGTTGCTAATGGTGCAGTTCTATTTAGGGCATATTAGGGCAGGTGTCCTTTATAATCCCTCAAATAACAACCCAGCATGGACAAAGGCACTATTTAATGCTCAGTAACTCACTTAACCAAATGCAGACTGTTCTTCCCTATGGCAGGCAGAGGCTAATTATGCTGGTGGATGACTGCTTATTCAGTGAGAAATAAATAGCAAAATGTCAGATTTACAAAAGGAAGGGACAGAGGGAGCTTTTGAAAATCAGAAAATAAAATGAGGGGAAATTTTAGTTTGCTTTTCTTTGGTGCATCAGGCTAATGCTAGTATAGCCTCTCATTGGCTTTACGGGTCGTGCTTTTCTCTACCACTGTGGCCAGCCTATGACCATGGATGTGGATGTATTCAGTTGGGGAGCAGCTTGCCCAGAAAGAATCAAACCCTGTTAACTTCAGTTGACCTTCCTATCACTTTCAAAACAACCACAATAACAACAGCAGCCACAGTAACAGCAGCCATAAACACCCCCCTGCCCTGGCCTGCCTTCCCTCCCTTTTATTTTACTCCCCTCTCATGGCAGCGAACAAACGCAAAGGACAAATCTGTCATTAACTATTTGCAAATGATCAGTTACTCACGGCAGCTGTTTGCTAGCCTGATGGCCATGCCAAACACAGCTGCTCAGATACGCTAGCCCAGTCTAGCTGGGCAGCGCCCCGCACATCTGCACCTTCCCCCAATTGCCTCAGGAAGAAGCAGGCAACGGAACCTCAAGCCAGCAGGGTATGTGTGGTTTCCTACAACCGCAGGCTTTCCCATATCTCCACTACTCCTGCTCTCGGCATCACATGGGGAGACAGGCTCACAGGTTGACAGGTGCTAGACCAGTACCCTTCCCTCCTGGAGATGCTGCTGCTCTGAGGACAGAGGGGAGAAAACCCGGGCCAGGTTGCAGGGTGGTTACTAAGGAAATCAGCACAACCACTGCCTGGGTCCTCTGCATTTTGAAAAAAAAAAAAAAAAAAGCAACCAGCTTTGTGCTTCCACTTATTAATTTTTGCCAGCTTCTAAAGGTCAATGACCTGGCAAGCCGAGATTCACAAATAACAGGTGCAGGGCCTCCACTGTCTGCCTCCGTGGGACATCTCTCTGTCACTTTTATTTACTGAATCAATCCACCAGTGTCCAGCAGGAGAACAACAGCTAAATGGCCATTAATTGTGTGCTGATGTGCAGATGAAACAAGCCTCCAAAGGGACTGTAAACCTTTGTTCCTTCCCCTCCTCCTGCTCTCACTGCGGGATCAGCAGTAAATCATATTGAAACTCATCCCCTTATTAAAAACGTACCCTGAGGGCCGTCTCAGGAGAGCTACGCTCACCTCTCACCATCCTTTGCCCCCCAGTTCTCTCTTCCCTCCACCTGTCCCTCTTTTCTGTCCTTTCTTTGTTTCTTTTTGATTAATCCTTTTCATCTTTCCGTCTATGGTTTTTCTGTCTCTTTTTATTCTCTCTCATCTATGTGTGTTCATCCCTAGAGATAATGGCCTTGCATTAGTTATGTCAGGTCCCAGGCAACATTATTGTCTGTTTTCTTTTCCCAATGTATATAGAGGTGTGAGTAGGCCTACAGCTGATAATTCTATGGGAGACAATAAGAAAAAGAGGGAAAAAATCTCCCCAAAAGGAGCATTTCTTTTTTTCTTAATTTCTTTCGTTATTCTCCAGTAAAGCTCTGTAACTTCACAGAGTACAAAAGGAGCTTAATTTAAGCGTAAAAGGGAGTTTTAAAATAAGCAATAGACAAAGAAGAACTCCAATGGATCTGTGTTCTGTAGATCTGTATGACCTATGAACATACTGTTAGGCTCTGGTATTATCTCTAGGACATGCACTCTATGCTGGCTTGGCCTCTGACAGCCAGCCATTGATGTCATTTGGCTCAGGGGCCACTAGGGAGGCAGCCTCCTGCTCAGAATTCAGTTCCTAAACTGATCTCTACAAGATCACAAGTCCATAGTGAATTCTAATAATATTACATATTAAGTATAAATATTTTCCTTCTCCTTTGAAAAATGATGCATGTTTTGTGTGAACTGATAATCTGCAGTATAACATAAATAATATCTTTTCTGTACTCTTGGGAGGATTGAATGTGTAGTAGTAATATGTTGAATGGATGGTGCAGATACGGTTATGGAAATCACAAAATAAGACATTTCCTCAAGCAAGCAATGGGGAAGAAGAGAGGGAAAGGTGGACATGAGCAAATCATTCATATTCTACAGCTGGGATAAGGAAGAGTCTTGACACTCATTCCAGTAACCTGTCTGCTCGGTTGAGGAAAAAGCCATAGAAGTCACACTCGCTCAGGTCCCATCTCCACTGACTAACTGGCAATTGGCATCTTTGTGAACCCATGACACAGTGTAGAGTAGCCCACAAGGAGTCAGCTACATTTACTTGAAGACATCTAGTGAAATATTGATGGCTTAAGAATATTCACAGATGAGGTTGTCTGGTCACTCAGAATTCCAGAATACCTCAAAAAGAACCAGTTTTAAATGCTGAATATTGGAACTATATAATCAAATGCTGTGTGTCTAATAATATTGGTAAAATGTTGTGGAGAGAAAAAAAATGTGGCTTTAGGAATACAATCTTTAAATAATAGCTCAGGGTTCACATCTCAGCACTTCCATGCTGATAAGACTCGGTGGTGTTAAGTTTTCATTAATCTACTCAATAAGCCCAACGTACATGATTTGTAGAGTTACAACAGAACAAGAAGCAGCATGGTCTCTTCCTCTTTGAGACTCAGTAAGAGCTTGAAAAATAAAACCACTTTCTACAAATGCTGAGATGATCAAGGCTTGGGACAGGGGGACTGCATCTGACCTGCTGGAGGGGAGGAGATAGTCACCAATATTGCTCACCTCTGGGCTGTAGGGTATCACTGCATCACAGCTCTACCCATAACATTTTGCTTTGCTCTTCAGGTAGCTGGATGAAGGTGAGACTTGTTCAAGATAGATGGCTACCTTGTTAGCAGCACCAGGATTTTACTCCAGCAGGCTTCTTACTTCCCTGGTATTTAAAAAGGCTGCAATCAAAAGGGTTAAGAGCTATTTAGTATAGGGTTATAATACAGTCTATGTCATGAGTTTGAGGTAAGGAGCTCAGGGCAAGTAGTATGAGCATCTAGTAGTTTGAGCTTCCCCAAGGAGTCTGGAAAGTCAACAACAGGGAACTGCAAAACAGAGAGGAGTAGAGTATGACAGGAAGGAAGAAGACAATACTCTGAAGATGCAGTCTCCTGTGGAGGTCCCAGTAAGGACAGCTCGGCTCAAGAGCAAATATTTTAACAAGCACAGGCGCAGAGGCCTTTTAATCACTTTTGCATTCTTACAACCTGTGAATGTCGTGAAGGAACCCGTGTTCTTATCAGCTCAACTACAAGATTACCCCGTGAGCTTTAATAAATCAGGTAATAATTTCAGTTCTCATTCCTTATCTCCAATATCAGAGACTCTAAATAAATTTTCCTTTGCCTACTTCCATTACCATTCTGATTAGCAAAGCTAGTATTAAAGATACAAAGAGGCAGCTAATCTCCATTGTTGACTTGACAAGACTTGGAGTAGCCTAGAATATACACTTGGGGTGTAATTTTAAGGAAGCCTCATCTTGAATATGGGTTGGGGTACCAAACAACAAATAGGAAACAAGAAATCACACTGAGTACCAGCATTTACTCTCTCTGATTTCTGTGACCAGCTAGCCATGTTCCTTCCACCAGGCTTTCTCCACTATGGTGGCCTGTGTCCCCTAACTCTGGACAAAATAACCATCTTTTCCTTAGGTTGCTTATGTCATATATTTCATCACAACAGTGAAAAAAGTTACTATCAGTGAAGTGTGCAGAGAACTGAGCTGGGTGGTACGACATCCTTGACTTGATTTTTAAGGTTTCCTTTTTGGTTTTGCTCCTTAAACAGAAAATGGCAAACTGAATTGTGCCATGTGACATTATGAAAGAACTGTGGTGAACTAGGATTGCATTGATGTTAACACCCACAGTTCAGTAGAATAGTTATCCATACCAATCCTCAACACTGTTAAAGTACAATGTTACAAAATTTTAATTTTCCCCTTAAGTGTCTAAATCATGTGCATGAGTAAGGCCAACCTCAGAACTGCAGATGAGTGAAAAGGCTAGAGACAGACACTCCAGGTTCAAGAGTCTGGACTGGTTTCCCTGAAGGGCAACTGGGTCCTTGAAATGTCTGTGTGTGGAGCAAAGCTGGCTTCCCATTAGCGGTGGCTGGTATGTCATCATCTGTTGGATAGTAATGAAGCTGAGTGTATTCTAGCATACATCATTGTAGCAAACTAGTCATGAAGAAACCATTAGTGACTGAAAAATCAAATAGAGTGAAAAGGCCTCACTGATGACATTCATGTTGATTGTGATGGCTCTGAAATGAGGGCATTTCCTTATTGCTTACTGAGCAGCCCATCTTCCAAGTCCTCTCCACAGCCTGTGTAGTAGTTCAAGTTTGCTTTCATAATAATAGAAGTAGCAATGTGGTGTTTTATCATCCTAAATGGAAAAGAGACAGAGAGAATATTTGCTTACTATCTTGATTCACACTGGAAGCAGATTGGCACCTGCAGAATTTACAAGGATTTCCATCAAATCTACAAATTAATTTGACAGTTCATCTGTCGTACTAAATAAATTCTTCTCACATCACATGCCATGTCCAGTGCTAGCTCCTGAAAAGACAGAAAAATTATCTGCCTGTATGAGGTTTACACATCTCTCTTTGGTTGGGAAACAGCCCAGGTTAGATCACACACGAGGACTCTGTTCTCTGAAGAGAGAAAGCAATGGAAAAGTATTGTTCATGAAGAGACCTAAAACAAAAATCCAAGATTGTTGCCTGAGAACTGTGCAAACCTTAACTCCTGTCTTCCTACAAGAACCCCATTTAAGAGGTGAGCATTACTTGTTTTGACAGACAGACTTTTCTTCATAGCTCTGTCTTTAAAAAATATATCATCACATGTACTTAAGCCTCAGTACCATTAATGGCAGCTCTTGAATATTCTTTAAACTTTTGATAATTTCAAGGGGCTACAAGGGGATAGGAGGAGTGTTTCACGTTGAAAAATCTTACATCACAGTCTAATGTAATATATAATGTACCTGTCAACTTCACAGAACAAAGATCTGCCATGTTTTAAAAAACTCAGGCTCAAAGAGCATTTCCTGTGACATGTGACCCTGGAGATAGATAGCTATGGAGGTTCTTTGAGAGACAGTACTATGAGCTTTATTGCTTTCTCATGTAGCCATCTTTTGAGGTGTGGAGTCATTAATTAACTAGAGATTGAACGAGTAATGTACTTTTCTGGTCTCAGAGGTGTGTCTGTTTTCTGCTCACATGGCAGTGTTTGCTTCTTTAAAATGACTCCACCATGTGCAAGGCTTAGTCTGTCTCTAGTAAAATCACTGTGGGTTGTCTCTTCTGACTGGTCTGGTTTGTAATTCATAGAACTGATGGGCATCCAAGAGGTAATGGGTGCCTGTTCTTAGTAAATCTTACAGAAGTGCTTCAGATTATTATAACACGACTCTGGACGGCTCAGTAGAACAAATTCAAAAAAAAAAATCTCTCGATATCTATAAGGGCAGAAAAACAAAGTATTCATTTTTGTGAGATGTGAAATAGTCACAGAAGGATTCTCATTTGAAAAAATATATATATACATATTCGTCTTTCTTTGAATTGTTTCCATCAATAGAGAAAAAAAAATGATGCCCAGATTTAAGATACAGAGAAACCTGCAGTGATGATAACACAGAATGTTTATGAAGGACTAAGCATAACAAGAGGCTTGCAATGCCCTTGGGGGACAGCAGGGACCCATTCACAGTTCCAGAAGGGAAGTCACCATGCACCTACTTCTGTTTTCATAATAATGATAAGATCTGAGCAGACTCTGCTGTGATGGGTCTGAGCACATGCATGTTATTGGTATCAATGAGATCTTTCTGCTGATTGGAATTTCATAAGAGCTCAGAAGCCTATAGGAAACTCAGATAACAACAAATGTGGTTATAATGAAAACAGTTTTAGAGTAAGGCAGCTTTAATCTCTATCCACTGTGACAAATCAATCTAATCTTGCAAAGCCATGAAACACTGTATTTTGGCTTCAATCCTAAATCCGTGTTTTTCTAGATTGCCCTCTTGGTAACTTCATCCATTGTTTTCAGTCTCTGCAACTAACCATGCCCCACTTTCACTGTGATGGTCTCATCCTGATCAAATCTTTTGCACCATTTTCACTTATAGGTACTTTCAAACTTCTTTGCTGTTATGTGACTTTTTCCAGTGATCCCTAAAGAAACATCTATTCACACCAGATGAAAAGGGCACCAATAAAGTGAAGAAAGGATTCCATCCCAGTCCAGCATGGTGAAGTAATGGCTTTACTGGGGTTACATACAGGATCATGTGGATAAAAGGAAGCTACACTCCCCAGAACCCTACCTCTGCCCAAGGTCAATTTATATAATCTCAGAGAAGAGAGGGATTTGTGTGGTTCTATTAGAGTTCTCCCAGGTCTTGTGAGTCTCACCACCCTTCCCCCACTGATCTGTGAAGTGTTGTTAATGCTCTCACCATCCCAGTGTCCTGAGCTTCTCATAAGGGAAGTCAGAGCTCTTTTGATTCAGGATGATTTGGATATGACCAAACTGAGGATACCTCTAGTTACTCACCTTCATGTGTAATGGTTTCTTTGCCCCGAAACCAGTTATTTGTCTTGCTTCTTCATGTACCACATAAATCTTCAATTATGGGATCCAGTTCAAACAAATATTAGTTCTGTTTCAGAAAATGTCCTTGTCTCTCTGAAGTCAGTTTAGCACTTCTCTGAGAATGTTCCTATGGTTGCCTCACTCTAATGCTTTACTAAGGAGTGTTTGGTGAGCAACTGCTATGCTTTAGACACTGTACTTGATTGCAATTTAAGACATCATGGAGAACATGTTTTAGACTGTGATTTATTGTCCTACTAGCCAGTAGGCACCTAACTGAAGGCTTCCACTTTAATTATGGGTAGGCCTAAGGAACCAGCAAGTTTCCCATGGTTCAGTAAATTGTTCACTACTTTCCTTATATACAATTGTTTAAGCAAGTGTGTTTTTATGACCCTGATTCTGAACATAGTGACCTCATTTTCCTACTGAGTATCAGACCACTATCCTCATACACATGTTGTTTCATGGAGTTGCTATTAGTCATTCATTCATCAGACTGACTAATTTTAAGTGCTTAGTCTGTAATCTGGAACTGTCCTTCCTCTGCCTTCATTATCACATCTTGCTCATTTCTTTCTTTTTTTTTCAGTTTCTTCTTTCTTTTTTTTTTAATTTTATTTCTCTTGTCCTCTAGACCATTTCCTTAGGAATCAGGCATCATCTTCTGTGTTTTTCTCTCCCCACTCTCAGAAAAATGAATAGAAACAAGTCTCTAAACAGGGTGTTTGCAGATCACATGTTTGCTATGGATTATATTAGGATAGGAAATCATGTCACCGTTCACCTTTGTTTCCTGCTGGCCTGATTAAACTCATATGCTTGGAGCATTTGAGATTGGAGTTATTGTACAGTTTACCTAATACAGCATCTACCCTCTGTAGGAAGTTTCCCAGTCTTCTATGAATGTTGTTAAATCTGGAGGCCACACTGCATCTTGGGACATTTATACCATGTTTACTATTTCTACAGTTGCTTTTATACTTTTGTTGTTGTTGTTATATTGATTTAAAGTCTGTCTTCCTATCACTCTCTGGTGAGGGAAAGTCAGGAGAGTAAAAAACAATTAACATGTAACAAGTTGTAAAATCTTTCAAGAAAGCATATCTCTGTCTGGAAGAAGGCTGTGAAGGTGAACTGTGAGGCCAGCTGTCCAAGCTGCCATTGCTCTATTTTTGCATCAGTGTGGATCAGGGTAAGGGAAGGGAAACTAATAGCCCTTAAAACAATCAGGCACTCTCCTGGTTTTTGCTCTAACTCATACCCTTGGGTAATTAACGTGCCTGTTGGATCTTGGCCGCCATTGACACATTTTGCTGTCCTGGTTGGTGTCAGTTAATCAACACTTAGAGAGTACCTGCTGTGATAGAACTCTGTTCTAGGCCCAATGGATGCATTAACTAATTGTGGCCATGGCACAAACACTAAGCAATGTTTATCCCAGAGTTTATTGCTAAAGAAAAAGCAAGAAAAAATATGGAAGACAATATCCATTTTTTCATTCTATGGATTTCTTCTAAAAGGTTCTGGGGGCAAAATTACAAATGACTACTACAATATTCTTTTTCATTGATCACAAGAATGCAGGACTGAATATTTCAACTATACAGAACCCTGGCAACCTGATACTGAAAAGGAGTTCCCATCCCTAGTCCCATCATGGTCTTATCAAGTTTTGGTTTTCTTTGCTGCCTATTTGTTTGCTATTGGCCTAAATGAAAAAAAGGAAAATGAAGAAAAGTTCACATGAGCATAAATATTTACAATTTTGTGAGCATGTTTGAAAAATTAAAAACAGAAGAGATTTTGAAAACATAAAATAAAATATCCAGCTGAAGTTAGATCTTACCATATGTTTCCAAGAGAATATAAATGAAGGATTTTAGAAAAACACTAAATACCACAAAAGAGATGCAGTTGTTGTCATGTTGGGACAAAATAGGTTGACTCTCAAGACTTTGCTTAGTAGACTTTTGCTTTTCCTGTAGAATATTATTTTTTTCCTCTGGGGTGTGAGTTGCTTTGGGGTAGAGAAATTGCATGTCCCTGGGGTTTCTCCTCTTTTTTTCCCTTTGATAAATCTTTACTTTTTGAAATTAATATATAATTGTATCATTTCTCTTCCCTTTCCTTCGTCTAACCCTTTAAATATGTACTTGCCTTCCTCTCAAATCATAACCTCTTTTTTTTGACTTTTTTGTACTGTTGATATATGTGTATATATAAACTTGCTCAGTCTGTATAATGTTGCATACACACACACACACACACACACACACACACACACACACACACACACAATGGATATGTAGCTATCCATTTGGTATTGGAATCTTTCCTAGGGTGGCTCTTTATCTGTCTCTTGAGTTTCCTTAGGTAAATGTACCTCTCACCCCTCATCAAAGCAACTCTTCTTTTCAAAAGACAGAGATCACCACAGATAACAACTGATCAAGATGCAGAGAACAAATGATCTTCCCAGTGCCCAGCCCCAGATAATCTATCTATAGCACAGCTTATGCACCTAATGCTTAGGGGACACTGTAGAAGAAGGTGTGGGGATGTTGTAAAAGCTAGGGGAATAGCATGCCTGCTGTTAGAGCCCATCTCGAGATGATAGAGAAGCTACATACATGAAGTCTCAACAACCCGGCCTGAATAATAAACAAGACCTGAAGAAGGATGACACCAATGCGCACACTAACACACAAGAGAGAAATGTTACAGGGCATCCACTCCAAACAGAGAACTGCAGGTAAGTTCTGTAGATTTTCTGGATGAGGGCAGAGAGGTCATAACAGAGATAAAGGAGAGAGAGACAGAGAGAGAGGGGGGGAGAGAGGGGGGGAGAGAGAGAGAGAGAGAGATAAAGGAGAGAGAGAGAGAGAGAGAGAGAGAGAGAGAGAGAGGAAGAAGAAGAGGAAGAGAGCGAAATGAAGAGTGACTGAGTGAGTGAGAGAGTGAACAAGCACCAGAGACTAACGGAGGCTTTTGCATGCTCTGGACTCCACCAGATGTGCAGTGCAGCAGGAATGGGTCTTTCCTGACACCCGAGGGGATTAACCTGTTGTAGGCAGCCTCTGGCCTAGAAACCAGGTGATGGTGATGAAGGTTTAGTTAGAGAACAAAGGGAAGATGAACAGCCTTCACAGATTAGTGTTGGGGGGTTGGAGACAGGGGAGCTTGAAAGTGGCAGAAGCCCTGAGTGAGTTAAGGGCTTTAAAATGAGATTTTTTTAACTTGAGTATTGGGACACAGCTAAAGAAGTGAAAAGCAGAGGGAGCATTTTCAGTAAGAATGTACAGGTATGGTATACAGTCTATCAATATACAGAAAGAACAAATTAAACAGTATATTAGTCCTCTATCTGATCTGGACACAAATAATATGTTTTCCCCAAGAACTGAGTGTTTAGATAGTCCATTTTAGTCATGGAGACCAGTATTTGTGCTTTACCTAAGGAACACAGTTAGTGATGATGCCTTATTTCCACTAGCCCTGTCATTCCTGGCTCAGGAATGAGTCTATGGTGTAGCTAGAGTTTTCCTGCCTTGCCCACAGTCAGGACAAATCTTTGTCACCTGTCAGTCCCACAGCTGCTCAGACCCAACCAAGTAAACACAGAGACTTATATTGCTTGCAAACTGTATGGCTGTGACAGGCTTCTTGCTAACTGTTCTTATAGCTTAAATTAATCCATTTCCATAAATCTATACCTTGCCACATGGCTCGTGGCTTACCGGCATCTTCACATGCTGTTTGTCATGGTGGTGGCTGGCAGTGACTCCTTCTGCCTTCCTGTTCTTTTATTTCTCCTCTCTGTTAGTCCCGCCTATATTTCCTGCCTAACCACGAGCCAATCAGTGTTTTATTTATTGACCAATCAGAGCAACACATTTGCCATACAGACCATCCCACAGCACAGCCAAGTGCAGATCATCTCAGACACCTGCACTCAGGCCTGTAGTCCTAATCATCCTCTATGCAGACCTGTTGGGTAAAGCCACAAGGAACCTGAGAACGGGCTCCCACAGGACATACAGAACATCCCACAGCACTATGGGGTCCTGAAAGTGGGCTTAAAACAGAAGCTTGATCCTGTAGAGAGTCAATGTCGGTCTCACCCTAAAGTGGATCCAATTTACTCCCCTCTGCTAGCCACTGTGGTCCTGGCTTTTGGCTTTCAAAACGGGGACAATTTTACCTCTAAGCAAAGGAAACTTAATCACCTCTGTGTACAATACTGTGTTCTAAATTCTCTTGGCCACCATTCTTCCCTGCCTTTTCTTCCCCTTTGATGCTTCCCTTTCTTTCAGTACCATAACCCATCAAAGTCTGGAAAGATGCAAAGCTGAGGGCTCTTGACCAGCTGTGGGCTCGCTGCCATGCAGGGAACTACCTTGATTTCGCAGCTCGAGCCATGTCTTCTCTACAGAGTTAAAGGCCAAAGGCTTCCCGTGTGGGGTCTCGTGCATTGAAAGCTTGGTCACCAGGCTGTGGAGTAAAGAGATCTCATTTAGTGGGAAGGCTGATGCCAGGAAGTCAGGCTGTCATTGAGAGTGGGGCTCTGGCCTCGTTCCCTCTCCATGCCTCCCCCTTCTCTTTCCCTTCTCTCCCCTCCACTCCCCAAACTGTCACCTGATGTCTCTGACAATCACGTGTTTCTGACTGATCCTTGTTGTCACGTGTCCAAAGGGAATAGGACCAAAGACCAAAGTCTCTTTATATTGATTCCTTATAAAATATTTACCTCACGCACTTCTGTCACAGCAAAGGAAATCTGATTGTCACACACTGGTTATTCCTGTGGATATCTGAAAGTTACAGAAGATTCAGCCTCAAAGAACAGCATATATCTGTTGGGAGGACCACAAAGCTTAATGTTGTGTTCACAACTTTCAATCCCATTAATTAAAGGCCACTGCCCATTTGTTACTGTAACACGCTAAATAAGTCACTAACTTTGCTGTTCTTCAGTTCTGTAAAATGGGTTAAACCACATGTACACCGTATAGTTTATTTAGGTACAAGCACAGGTGTCCCCACCAAGACATGGCTTAGATTGTCATCAGCAGAGCTCGGTGAGTGTTTAACTGTCCACTCTGATTATGCAGGAGTGTAATCAGGCACAAATCCATGCAGTGCTAATCCTAATTGGTCTTAACAATAAAAACTGAGAGTCACATATCAGGGTGAAAGCTGAAAGATCAGAGAAGCAGAGCAGGCAGCCACTAGAAAGACATCTTACCTCTAGGAAATCTCAGATTTAAAGCGGCAGAGCTCCTGTCTCTACCCCACCTTATCACTTCTTCTCTCCACCCTATATCATCTTCTATTTCCTCCTCCCAAGTACTGGGATCAATGGCATGAAATCCCAAGTGCTGGGATTAAAGGTGTGTGCCACCACTGCCTGGCTTCTAGTGGTTAGCTCTGCACTCTGATCCCCAGGCAAGCTTTATTTGTTAGAACACAAACAAAATATCACTACAAATTCGAGCTTACTTTTCAGACCCACTCATTCTTCAAAACTGCATCTTAGTTATTGAGAAAGTAAGTAACGTTGTTATACTTTCTTCTATGATTAAAGGTGTTGGGAGATATTGAAAATATCTGAAATACAGAAAAAGGATGGAAACTTTATTTTTATTTATTTCTTCATATTGCTATGTTACTTGGTTTTAAATGAAATATCAATATTTCATCTTATCAATAAAGTAACCCTAAGAGATATCTTTGCTTAGTGTTTCCATTTGACTTGGTACTTAATGCCTAATTTTTCAATGTACATATATTTACTGAGCTAGTAAATGATATTTTTACAGCCCTGTTCGTAGCCCAGATGCTTACCAAAGTGCCTGCTGTAGAAAAAGGTGACTGATACATGATTTAAAAGGTGAGGCAACTCTCACTGAGAGAAGCCCACACTCATGCTATCAGCGATTTTTTTCCATCTTCATGATGTCATACTTAAAATCTACGTTTAAAACATCCCTTAGTAAACTATAACTCTACTTCAGAATAGCAAAGAGAGGATAAAATACAAGATGGCAGCTGGAATTGTTGAGTAGAGAAACAGAGAATTGGTTTAGCAGAGATATTTACTCAGTAAAGACCCCTTTGAACTCTGGTGCAGGATGAGAAGGAAAGTATGGGTGCTCAGATGCTGAACATCTCCTTCCTCCTCTGGAAGACCCCTGTCAACACCATTGTCTTCCTCTTTCTATCCTCGCTATCATCTCAACAGTAACACTATCATCTCAGCATTACCGTCTGTGTTCCTCAATCAATGACTTAGTGTACAACATCTAATTCTTCTCCCACCACATACCTTTGAGTCTGTTACTATCATTTCCACTTGACAAGAAAGAAAACAGAGAAAAGATCAAAGCTATGAGCTCATCTGATGATTCTCCCTAGTCTCTTAACATATATTCTGGTATGTTTCTGAGAAAAGCATACCTGTACATATCTGTCTTCCATTTGTCTCCAGGAGTGACTTTCAGTGAGTGGATGAACTTTCAATTCGGTACATGTTTCTGTGAAAAGAAAAACATGGCAGAATGATTGAAGTCATTGCAAAATGTAAGATTCTACTTCAGTTAAGGATGCTTTGGGTATTTAGTCTGTTCCCTGCAGAGATTATTTCATTTTTGCAGAAATCAATAGATGTTATGGAAATGGTTCCTGATATCATGAATTTGACTGTTTGAGAGTATAATATACCATATACCGGTGCTAATCACAGTGTCACTATACTGTAACAGAGGTGTGAAGCAGGACAATGAAACCACTGATGATCATAAATGAATTTCTTTCAAATTCCAAAGAGACTGTAGAGATGGGAGGGAATTGTATTTGAAACTGGGTTGGGGGCCAGTAATTAACTAAACAAAAGGGATGAGGAAAAATGGAAGTACTTAATATCTGTAAAGACATGCTGTACAAATTGTTTTACTAATGTGTGTTTGTCTCTCTTTTGAGAAAGGGCTCAGAGATGTGTATTTAGCAATCATGTGATCACAGTCATTATTATTTGGTCATTGAAGATGAAATTATTTGACAAGAATATAAGCTTTGTCACAGCAATCCCTAATTCTATATTTCTTTATTAGTCTTAATTATGCACAGAACCTTTGTGGGGCACATTTTTTTTTTTTTTTACAAATCTTGCATTCTATTATTCATTAGGTTAAGAGATATTCTCATGCATATCTTAATATTAATATCTAGTTCTCTAATACACAGCAGAAGCAGTTTTCCTCACTAGATTCTAAGGGTGAACACACAATTGCTCAGTCCAGGTGTTGGAATAATTGTGATAAATTAAATAATTACTGAATGCTCCATGGTCTCCACATATGTGGTAAGCTACCTTTCTCATAGTAGCCAAAGAAACAACGCACCCACTGATCATCTTTCATTGTGGTACGTACTTCACACAAAAATTTTATCTAACTTTACAAGGCAAGTAAGCTGGGTATTGGTAAGCACCTGTAATTTCAACACAAGGGAGGCAGAGGCAGGCAGATCGCTGTAAGTTCCAGGCCAGCCTGGGCTACAGAGTGAGTTCCAGGACAGTTAGGGCTGATACACAGAGAAACCCTGTCTCAAGAAACAAACACCACCAAAAAAAAGCAAGTAAAATTATTACACACACACACACACACACACACACACACACACACACACACACACACACTATGTATAAATTTGGGAACTAATTTCTCTCTTTTGATGGGAAAGCAATGCTTCAAAGCATAATCAGGACTTTCTGTGGTGGAACATAGAGGTACTATGGAGAATTCACTTGACTTTTTTGGTTATGCTCCCTGGCTTGCAAATAAGCAATCACAAAAATATAGAGCAGTTCAAGATATATCCAGAAAAATAAACTAAATTATTCTTGTTCATACCAGAGATAAAACCATAAGGAAATGACTAAGGTATGTAAATGGATCACATGAAGAGTTACAAGTATATTTCTGTCTCATCATGGCAATATCTTTCTCTCCTGTATCTAATTAATGTTTTCTTACTTCTTCTTCTATGCTTATTTTTCTTTTTTCCAATTCTGTCTTATAAATATATATTTTGGCCGGGCGGTGGTGGCGCACGCCTTTAATCCCAGCACTCGGGAGGCAGAGCCAGGCGGATCTCTGTGAGTTCGAGGCCAGCCTGGGCTACCAAGTGAGTTCCAGGAAAGGCGCAAAGCTACACAGAGAAACCCTGTCTCGAAAAAACCAAATATATATATATATATATATTGAATGACTGTCAAGATGTATGGTTCCAATTCTACATCACATATTTTGGTTCAGGCCTGTACTACCTAATGGTCATTATCTTCTACCATAATCCAATAGTCTGGTGAGGTATTCCATTGCATATACAGGTTGTACCACATCTCCTTTTTCCTGTCAAGAAATATCTACTAGAGTACTTAATATTTTTTTTTTTACAGAGTCAATCACACAACATAATTTATGAAGACATTTTTTGATGTCCTGTCACAGGATGAATGGGTCATCAGGTTCTGATGCAAAGTGAACTGGACAAGCAGAAAGTCCCTGAGGGAGGAAAACACTTGTAATGAATGAAGATGAGGAATAGTATTGTGTGACGAGGAAAACTGACAAGTCAAGAGCATGCGTACCACAAAAATTAGTGGTAAAGAATCACTGAACAAAAAGACCACATGGAAAAGTAAGAGATGTCCTTAAGTAAGTGATCAATTTATAATTTGTTAGTATCCTGCTCATACTTGTCAGTGTTCTGGTCACATTGTGAAAAAAAAAAAATAAAATTTATTCCCTAATTTGGCAGTTATTTTTTGAGAACACTAGTATCAACCTCGTCCTCTCCTATCATAACGTACTTCTCGGTTGAGGTTATAAGGACACAGCAGCTGAGCCGATGGGAAGTCTTACAATTATTCTAGAATAATATTGTGGTTGAAGCAGACAAAGAAAAGAAAATAGGCTTTTCTTGAAATATGCAGTCTGATTCTCCTTCCCCATTCTTTTCTTACTCTTTTTTTTTTTTTTTGAGACAGGGTTTCTCTGTGTAGCTTTGCGCCTTTCCTGGAACTCACTTGGTAGTCCAGGCTGGCCTCGAACTCACAGAGACAGAGATCCGCCTGGCTCTGCCTCCCGAGTGCTAGGATTAAAGGCGTGTGCCACCACTGCCCGGCTCTTTTCTTACTCTTTTTTTTTTTTCACCATTACTAGTACCAGTATCAGCTCCTGGTCTCCAGAGCAACCAAAAGCAGGACCCCCACAGATGTATGTCTATTACTCTCTGTGATCAGGCCTCTACCTTTCCTCACTAGGAGCCAACATGTAGAGAAAAACACATGTGTAAGCCTACCCTTTTCAGTGCCAACCAAAAGATAGACTTGGATTTGAAATTGTGCCATTGAATTTGAAGAAAATTATATACATACTTGTATTAGTTTTACTTCCTGTTGCAATGGAATATCTCAGAAAAAAAATCCATGTATAGGAGAAAGGATTTATATGACTCATAATTCTAGGTTGTAGTCTATCATGGCAGGAAAGTCAAGGCACAAGAAACTTAAAACACCCAGTCACATCACATGTACAGTGAAGAGCAGAGGGATGGATTGAGACACCTCTTCTCACTTTCTCCACTTTTATACATTCCCAAATCTCCTGTCCAAGGGATGGTATCACTTATAATAACTGTATCTCCACACCTCAGTATAATGAAGGTATTCCCCATAGTTACACCCACAGGCCAAGCTGGTCCTGACAATCCCTCAGTGAGACTCTCTAACAGGTGACTCTAGAGTGTGCCAAGTTGACGGTTAACACTAACCATCAAAATATTTATGAGGAAAATACTAGAAATGTAAAAAGTGAGGTTACTAATAACTTTATAATCTGTCAGATGGCCCTGTGACTGCGTTGAAGGCTTGGCTAAAGAAAAATACTTCTTTTCAGGTAGCTAGATGAAGGAGACTTTGAGATCTGTTAAACGTTGTGCATTGAATGGTGAGTAGGAATTAGACAGAGAGGCGGTGAGCAGGTATAAACTAGACAGGTAGAATACCAAGGGACAGGCACAAAGTAGCCAGAATCCTCAACAGTTTATGGTACACAGAAGAAAGTAAAGTTTAACTGTGTGAAGATTACATGAATGGGAATTCAGCTCCAAGTTTTTGAAGATTATGGTGTTTCTGAGTTAGAAAGAACAGAGGTATTAAATACCCTATCAGCATGGATATGAGGACAATGTGTAAAATAAACACCACTGGCCAGGTGGCGGTGGCAAACACCTTTAATCCCAGCACTCAGGAGGCAGAGCCAGGTGATTTCTGTGAATTTGAGGCCAGATTGGTCTACAGAGTTTGGACAGGCACCAAAACAACACAGAGAAACCCTGTCTCGAATAACCAAAAATAGATAGATAGATAGATAGATAGATAGATAGATAGATAGATAGATAGATGATAGATAGATAGATAGATAGATAGATAGATAAATAGATAGATAGATAGATAAGCACCACTGGGCAGTGACCATAATTAGTCAGGAAACCAGAGAAAGGATACAGATAAACAGAAGTGAGAAACAGATAAAGGCAAACATGGACTTTTTTCCTTTTTTTTTTTTTTTTTTTGGTGAGAGCCTAAGGTATTGCATTGGAAACCAAGTCATCATGGTAGGCAAGGAACAGGGGGAAGTGGCATGAAGATTGGAATTTATATTTGAAATCCTGGGAGGAGTGTTGTATTTTTCTTTGCAAGATAAAGTCAAGAAGAGAAGAATCTGTAGGTAAAATTCCATATTCACTTTAAAATGTAATGGGAAAGTATGTAAAACACTTCATTTAAGAGCTTTTACAAGAAGTGAGAAATGTAGAGATGTAGTTAGGAGAGAACACATTTAAATTTTTTTCCACAGAGGTGAGTTTTGAAGCCATAAGACTGGATTACATTTTCATGTAGTTATGGAGCAAAGACTAAAATGGTAAGATTCATAATTAGGAAATACACACTTTAAACTGTAGGAAGATTAAGAGCAAAAAGGAATGAAGAGAAAAGAACTCTGAGTGACAGAGAGAAAATGAGTAAAGATCATGATTGGAGACAGAAATATGATATATAATAAATTGATAGAAAATTAATAAATAATAAATGTTAGAGGTATATATGCATACTAGAAAAGAAAATCTAGATAATCATTGTTTGATAGGTGATTGTGTATATATAAGTAGACAATTGGTAGATAGATGGAACATAGATAATAGAAGGAAAATAAACAATAGGCACAGTTAGATTGTTACCTGTGGAGATGATAGTTGACAGATGGATACATGGATGGAGGGAGGGACACATGGGTGGTGAAATAAATGGATTGAAAGATGAAAAGAGAATGGGTAGAAGGAGGCATGGATGAAAGGGTGGATGGATGGATGGAGAGATTGGTTGTAGATGGGTGATAGATGGGTAGATACATGGATGGATAGATTAAACAGGGGATAGATAGATAGATAGATAGATAGATAGATAGATAGATAGATAGATAGAGATAGATACTTGATAGATTAAGTTTAGATATCCTAAAATTAGAGAACAGAGAAATTTATTTGTACATCTACAATAGCCTTCTAAAATAAAACCTGTGTGAATAGAGTCATGGGAACAGAAGTTGTACTATGAAATTGAGCAGTTGTAGGCAACAATACACATGACAGCTGATCTGCACAGGAAAGACAGTGTGGAGACAGAAAAATCCAGGGACAAAGAACCTGTGGATTCACTCAGTATGGGCAGCTCCATTGATCAGAGTCTCCTCATCTTCCTTTTTCTCAAAGCAGGAGATGAGAATACTATGTACAAATAAACCATTTGTTGTATATGTTTCAACAATTAATCTAATTGAATCTCTGCATGGGCAGAGAGAGCAGCTGTGAGGAAAATGGTAAGGATGATGGGAAAAAATGCAACAGTTAGCAGATCACCTACCTGCTCCAGGTACTGATGGACTTATTTATATATGTTATTTGCATGTCCTCCTTGAAGAAGAGAAAGGATGCTATGTCACTTCAAAGAAAAGCTTTCACTTGGTGGAAAGATCTCCCTTTGAGCTCATTAGTCTTAAACAAGCTTGACACTGCAGTAGCACTATTTAGCCTTTCCCATCTTCAAAGCTCTTGGCAAATATTAGCCAATTAGTTCTTCAAACACTTAGGAAAGTTTTCTAAGTATGTATTATTGTTCATATCACCTTGTCAGGAATGGAGGCCAGCTACCTATATAATCTGTCAAGGAAGCAGAGGGTGTCATTGGCAAAAGCAAGACACTGTCTCTTAAATACCTGGTTCAGTCTTGTCATTTGCCTCAGAATCATGTGTCTTCTCTTCTACAAGAGGTATGACCTGTGAGATAGGTAGCTGAATGTGAGAACATCCTGATATTCTAATGTTGTGGTGGTCATTTATTGCATTAGCCTTTGCAGTCTTCTGCCAACTCCTCATCTATAATCATGTTAAGTAGGCTCAGACAGAAAAACCTTCATCTTGAAATCCCTGAGATTGCCTTCCAAGTGCCCTGCCATTACTGATGAGGTCTTGTCTCCACCACTTTTATCTCAATGTTTGGTTCACTAAATATTCAGTGAGGTAGAATTATATAGGAAAAAAACCCGTGCAGCTCTCAATCTAGTAAGTCCCCTTCACTTTGAACTGTCATATCTTATACTTAAATTGCAATAAAACTTCACATATAACTTTCAGGATGTATTCATTCATTTTTTGGAGCAAGATTAACTCTCTTTGTAAATTCTCTCAAATTGGCTGCAAACTTTCTATTTCCATGTTCCTGCTGTGATGAAAAATTATAAATAATGAATATAAAATAAAGCAACTACAAAACAAATATGAAATATCAAAAGGCACTATTACCACCACTACCAGCAAAACCACACGAGAAACACAGGATCACTATTCCACAAAACTATATCTACCACACGCAACACCTGTGTGGGTCCCACAGCATTAGGAAAGAATAGCATGAGATCTCTTACTCTTGGACATGTTGTCAAGTATCTCCATTCCCCTACCATCCCTGTCCTACTCTCTACTCCCAGTGTTCCTCTTGCTGGATTCCACTCTTTTCTGGATTTTGTTTTGTTTGGTGCTGGGATTTTTGTTAATTTGTTTTTTCCTACTCATTTCATCTACTGCTTTGTTATCTTCATGTTGATCCATTCCTTTTCCACTATGAGACCACCGCCCACCAGTCTCCTAAGAAAACTGAATCTCTTCTGCCTGCAGCTCTAGTTGGGACCAAGTATTAGTGATTCTAACATCAATTCACAACTCTGCAGACAGGATCTTCACTGAGCCTGCTGTGTGCTCATATCGAAAGATGACTTTCCTTTTGCCTTTCATTTTCTGATACTTTTCTTCTGTCAGCAACTGTTGCTGATGGTCTGTGGAGAAGCATGTCCATTCTGTGAGTGATCATTATTTGGACAGGAAGATCATACCAATCTTTTATTAGCCAGGTAGTTATGTGTGTGCTCATAATCCTTCTGTGCATCCTGGAACCACTCATGTAACTTGATTCTCCTTTGTTCATGCTGGGACAGGTCTTGAGATGCTGCTCAAGGAGACATGTTTGTGCAGAACTTTACATTGCAGCCATACTTGGAGATCTTGCACAATCCTCTGCATAAGGTATGGATCCCTGAGAAATGAGTGAACAATCCACTCATGGTGAGAAATCTACTGTGAAAGTGCAATATTTGCTTATACTTTTTACTGGGAATTTAATAAAGGAAAATATAGTAATATAATTGTATTTAGAGAATGGCTTGGAGAAAAGACATGTGTGTCTTAGGAAAAAAACTTGAAAATCTTTTAAAATAGTTTGATGCATGCATTGCAGTTTGAATCTGG
This sequence comes from Peromyscus maniculatus bairdii, assembly GCF_049852395.1. Taxonomy (NCBI): domain Eukaryota; kingdom Metazoa; phylum Chordata; class Mammalia; order Rodentia; family Cricetidae; genus Peromyscus; species Peromyscus maniculatus. The sequence goes on along the minus strand of NC_134870.1, from coordinate 19,340,063 downwards.
GTCTTCAATGAGAGGATAGCCAATAGAGGTTGCTGTAGCTTAAGAAAAAGGAAAAAATGATCTACCATGTTAAAACTTAAGTCTATTTCCTCTTCCCCTCTCCCAAATGCTTTGGTCTTGTAACACTCTATATTTATTGGAACTGAACAGACCTTTCAGATATTCCATTTCATTGCCGCTACAGGTATATAAGTGTACTTTGAGTACAGTGGAAATATTCTGTCCGTTTCTTTAACACTAACTTGGAGGCCCTGGGAGATGCTTCTGTGGGCTGCTGTTCTTGTTCCAGGGATGGCAGGGTGGACAGAGATTACATAGCTCAGTCTGAATCTCAGTGTTTTACACTCATGCTGCCACACTGCCTTAATGCCATTTCTAACCTTTCTATCAACTGGGTTCTGCGGATTAGGATAAGTGATAACAATAGCTCACTGCCTTCTGATTGATAGACTCTATGCTTGAAGAGCAATCGGGCCTTATTAAGAGAAACCACACTGCCCTAATGGGGAGTAGATCACAGGCCACAGCTTTCTATGTGTGTCTCTCTGTGGGAGGGGACATGACCTTGCCTATCTTTTTTCCCCCTGGGTTCAGCTTAATGATAGACATCTTTTCTTTCTCTGAATTTTTACACCAAGAGAAGAGGAGGGATTCAGAAAGGGGGTTGGACCAATTTTCAGTTTCCCATGATATGGATGATGTGCACAGAAACTGTGTTCTAAAGGTTGTTTGGTTTGACATTCATGACAAAGCCCTTTCCAGCATCACTCTTCCTATGTGCAGTGGACCTGGGGTTCTGTTTTCAATCTTGGAAGGGCAGTGTGTACTCATGGGCCCTGAATCTCCTTGCACAGTCCCACCCCCAAGATTTTCTCCAGCTCTCCCTTTCATGAATCAGAGTTGGTCCCTCCTTTCATGTTCACATATTTTAGTTCTTCAGAAATAGTTCAAATTCTACATTCTCTCTGAAGCAAGCCTCACCCACCCTGACTCAGGCTTTGCCTCCCTTTGAACTGCTGTCTATTACTCTCAATACCTAGTGTAGACATGGAAACTTATTATGCCATGTTGACTTATTTATAGCTCAAGATGCAGACCTGACCTTGTTATATTTTATTTGTTTTTCTTTCCATCCCTATTTTCTCTTTCATCTTCCTCATAATTACCCAACTTTGTGTGCTGCATGCATCTGTCACCTTAAAATGTATGCATCCACTGAGTTGTAGAATGCAGATTGTGGATATATGAGATTTATTTTTAGTTGCATGAAATCTATTGCACAATAGTTGTTAGTTTGTTTCTTACACAATAGTCAACATCAAGCCATTAGAAAAAAAATAGAAAGTATACCCAACTATGAGTGAAGAAACCATATTGGCAAACCAGAAACCCCAGATTCATTTTCGGAGCTGTGTTAGAGCCAGCATGGGAGAAGAAATCAATTAATCTAAGTACTCTCTTTTGATGTGCGGTTCTCGTCTGAAACATCAAGCAGATACATAGTAAATAGATGACCTTTGGTTTAAAAAGGTCAGTCAGATAAAACTTTTTTATCTGGATTGAATGTGTGCTGTTCTTTGGACCCACTCTAAATAAAGATGAGGATCACAGCCCAGCTCCAAACTTTGTCATCTGAGCTTCCACACAGACAGGCATGTGCTTGTCTGTTCTTCATAGATGGAAACGCTAACTTCTGAGTCTCCCGACTCCACAAGTCTGAAACAAATACCACAGAAGTGATAATATTAGAGCTGTGCTGCTTTAAATAAGTACATTAGTTTCACCTCAAGTTAACAACAGGATGGTGTCCTTGTGACTTCTGTTCCTTGGGCACTTTTTCCTGAGTCAGCTTCTTCTCCCATTAAATGATGACCAACCTACTGTGTGTATCATACTTTAGTTGTCTGTGGCAAGAGTCCATGTAATATAATTTCATCTGGATCCTTTACAAGATATACATTATTGTTACAAACTTGTGATTTTATAATAAAGTCAGAATATTTTTTCCTCATGCAAAAGATTGTCAGGGGCTTCAGTTGCTGCACTACTTTTCTCAGCTAATCAGTTAGCTTAGAGTGAGGGGAAGGTGAGCTCTGTGTAAGTCCAAACAGCACCAGTAATCCATAGTAAAAGCTTACAGTTTGTGAAACACTTAGTGATGGTTTTATTCAGTACTATTTGAAAGTACTATTTGAAAGAAAAGATATGCACAGCACTGTGTTTAGAAACGTTGCGATTATAATTCTGTCAGCTGTGTTATTACAATAGTTATACAAAGGTGGCCTGGTATGGCCAGAAATTACTCTCTGATTCAAAAAGTCCAGTGTAACTTGATCTACCCTATTGTTGGATCAGTGTTAGGTACAGGATTGTTTCTGTTTAATGCTTGGCTATATCAATGTACTATGTGTAGACAAATTACTTTTTATTTTCATTAGAAACAATCCATTTTCTTTACACATACAGACATTTTAATAAACAAATGTATCATGTTGAATAAATGAAAATAATAGTAAAGAAAATTAGAGTCCTAACAATTTTTCTGAGTATCTCATTTGGTTGTATTTCTGTACCCATCCCCCTCAAAAAATGGAAGCAAGACTTCATGTTTCTAAGAATTCGTTTATTAAAAAAAAAAAATCACATGTCATTTGAGGCTGAAATAGTTCTGTGTTTGGCTTATTAACATATTGTATCTTTGGCTAAATCTTATTTTTACAAAATATCTAAACTCTATTTGCTTCATTTCTGTGTGCAACGTGAACAACAGCAGGTTCACTTATCCAGGAGTGTGTAAACGTGATACTCTTCCTGCTGTCAATGCAGAGGAACGGCATGGAGCAGAGTCTGTGGCCTCTGCCACACAGCACCATTCATCTGTCAAACTCTTTCATTTGAAAATAATGAGCAGTGAAGAGTTTGAAAGACTAAATCTATTAAGAATATTTATGCAGGAGAGCTATCACTAAACACCTCCATTCACTCATATAATGAGATTGGCATCCTGATAAAATTCTTGCCTTGTAAGATAATGATCTTATGGCTTTTTCTGGCTCTTCAAACAAAGATAATTGGGTTAATCTCTGCAGGAAGTCCATCTGTTACCAGTAAGCCATTTTCATTGTGGATGACTTTATTTTAAAAACAAGGAAAAAGGTCTTGCCACTTACTTCCTCATCTTTGGAATGAGAAGAATGGAAGTCAAAGTCCAAAACATAGGTTCCTGAAAAATATGACTCATATGGTGAATTCCCTGTGTGCAAAGAGTGATACTGGCAATAGTTAAGCTTTATGTTTGTAGAAGGCTTTTCATTAAGAATTCAAATATGAAGTTTCCTGAATTAATCGTCATTAATAATTGTGTTTCTGAAACAAAGACAGAAAAATATTAATATTGCACAATAGCATGGTACTTTATACAGACAAAGCCACACAATTAGGGGTGCAAGCGTTGCACGGGCAGCTCCACCTTATATCGATACATGTGTGTTGACTCCAGCATGTACAGCATCACATTGTGCATGCTCTGATTACTTCCTAGGTACGACTCCAATCTGCTACCTTAATTTTGCTCATTTGTTGAAGATAAATTTAACCCTCCTCTTTTACAGCCCACAATTAGAAGCTGCATTGCATATTAGGTGCTTAAAATATTTTAAATTATATTTTTATGGAAAAATTGATTACTTAATATTTATTCCAGATAAGAAATAATTCTTTTGTCTAGGCTGATAGCTCAGACGGTAATAACCTGACTGAGAAAACATGTGGATCTGAGTTCAGATACCCAGAACCCATGTAAACCCTTATGTAATAGTACAGAAATTCATAACCGTAATGTTACTGTGGCTAGGTAGGAGGGGGAGGCAGGATAGTCCTTGAGAGCTCATGTACTAGCTAGCTTGGTTTGTTAATTTTGTTGTTTAATCACCAATAAACAATCTTGTTTCAACCAAAGGTGGAAGGTGAGGACTAAGATCCAGGTTATCTGCAGAATTCTAAACATGTACTATGGCATGAGTGTGCTTGTACATACACACACAAGAAAGATGCTCACAAATACACATCATACACACACATGTCATGGACACACATGACACAAGCATACTATATGGTATGCATTCACATCATATACATAATGCTATACACTTGACATACACACTCAAATACACACAAACAGATATTTTTAATGAAATAATTACTGAATTAACAAAGCAACCCATGTTGAGGCAAGATATTGATTTGAAATTACAGTTGATTATACTGGCAGGGGGCAAAGAAGGCAGTATTCCCTCAGATATTGTGAACCAATATCATTGTCAAAGAACTTGTCACATACTTGGATTCAGACTTCTCATTGGGCCTCGTCCACTCAGTGGGAATTAGGATGGAGAGGTTGTTCCATAGGGTCAGTTCTGTTCCTTTAGTTTAAAACAAAAACAATAACAGAAAACAACAACAAAAATAGCCCCAAACACTCCAATTAGAATCTTTATTTGTGTTTGAACAACTGTGCATGGAAATATGCTACCTCCTGTCATCATTTCCCTCTGACTTCATTCTGATTTTTCTTCGTCTATCTACCTACTATGTATAAATTATTTTATGAATACATACTGAAGTGGACACAGTTCTGTATCTGGCAAATGACCAAGGGCAGATTCTAAAAATTGAACAAAGAACACAATAAACAAAAAATTGTTAAATGAATTAGAAAAAAAAATCAGATGGTTTAAGATAAGAAATCCTAGTAGACCAGTACGATTAGAGGCGTAGTGGACAGACCAAGCAGACATGTGCAGAGTCAAAAGTGGCCAGCACCATTCCAACTGGCACAAAAGTGATGACTGGCTCTCAGGGGAGCAGATGTTCAAACAAAGAAACGTGACCATCTTAATTTAAAGGATGGGAACAATGAGTTTCTGTTGGAATCAGACAATTCTCCTAGGCAGGGAGCCCTGCCTAGAAATGTGAAATGAGACTCCCTGAAAGGGTTGCTGGCAGTCAAGATGCTCAACTTGTGACTTTGGGTATTTATATATGGTGCTCCGATTACTTCTCAGGAAATTCAAGGACTAGCAAAGGTTAATGGTCAAGTAAGTTTGATGAATCCAACAGGGAGGAGCTGAAGCCAAATGAAAGCGATGGTCACTTGGAGAGTGGTTTGGTGTAAGTATACAAAAGCCTAATACATGAGAAACCAAGCAGCTAGAGAAATTGTCAAAGAACTGGCAATCTAGAAGAAGCCCAGACCCTGCTGCTCTGCTGGTACAACTAAGACTATGGAAACTGAAGTCAAGAAACGTGTTTATTCAGTTATTACTCTCATCATATATGAGCTATGCTATATCTCTCACTTGATTGGCTGTTGTCTCAAATATGACCTTACTATGACTGTGATCACAAAATGGTTTTTCCTTTGGTGTCTGTGAGATGGCTCAGATGGGAAAGGCACCTCTTTTCAAGCCTGATTATCTGAGTTTGAGTCCTTGTACCCACATGATGGAAAGAGATAACACACTTCTGCACATGGTTCACTGATTTCCACAATTATATTGGGGCATATGTACATCTCCCCAACTCCCTACCCCACAGTAAATAAATATTATGTAGTAACATTTTTAAAAATATGCATTTTTTCATTATAAAAAATGAAACATGATCTACTGGTTATGGCTAGTCTACTCAGAAATCTCTGTGCATATGCCTTTATTATTGTGGAGAAGGGGACCCAAGAAAAGCCTCGGTTATTAATGCTTCACACTATCCTGAAGCATGTCTGTATTATCATACCTACATGAACACATAATTTACTCTCATAGAATGAGGATTTCCTTTAACCAGTTTTTGAGTGATTTTATCCAATGATTCATTATTTCACACTATAAATTAAAGAACCCCTTGTGCTATCTTTATTCCATATCTTTTTTTTCTTTTTGCTTGTACTTTTTAACATGCTTCCATCCCCTTATCCTCCCTACAGGGTTAGTAAACAATCACTAATATCCATGAAGCCCTATAACGATCTAATATTTTATATTTACTACCCACTAGAATCTAAACCATAATCATTATCATTAACCAACTGCTCCAAAGCCGGAACTAGTCCAGTGCAGACATTGAGCAAAGAATAGTTTTTTGTCATGGGTGGTGGCCAGTAGCCAGATGAGCTTAATGAAAAGAAGGACAAGACAACAGAAAGCCAGGAGGGGGAGGCATCTGCCTTTTTATTTTGTACTCCTAAGAACTTGATACACATTTATGAATGTTTATCCAAAATTTGTGTTAGTTAATTCTGAGAAAATATCAGTTGTAGCATGCCAACAAATACATCAATCAAATGAACTCTGACCATCAAAGTAAACAGGGTTCGTGTTTCCATTGTTCATTTTATTTTCCCCCTTTAACTGAAAATAGCTTCCCCCACCTCACATAACGTAGCCTAATTATATTTTCCCTTCCCTCCACTAATTCGATTTTCTTTCCACCTCTCCTCTGAATCCATCCTTCTTCTGTCTCTCCTTAAAAAGCAAACAAGTGGCTTGATCATGGTGGATATAATTTTACTATGCTCGCGAACATGGTTTGCAAATACTTTCTTGATATTCTTGCATCTCTGTTCACAAGAGAAATTGGTCTGCAATCCTCTTTCTTTGTTGGGTCTTTATGTGGTTTGGGTATCAAAGAAACTTTGACCTCATAAAATGAATTGGGCATCCATTGTTCCCTTTGACTTCCATTTGCAAAGACTTCTTCAAAGTCCAGGATCACAATGCCTGTACAGTGTGCTGCAGTGGTTTGGTATTTAAGCTTTGTTTAGTGGGTACTAGTTCCTGAGTGGGTACTAGTTCTCAGGAGCATTATTCATAGAGACAACTAAGAGAAGGTGTTTGGTAAAATCGGAGGTGAAACAAAGACCCCTCCTACCTTTTTTCTGTCTTCCCCTCCTCGTCTTCCCTCTTACTCAGATTGTAGCATTCTGAAGAAATGCAGCACGGAAGTTCATGGACACATGTGTATATACAGTTTTGAAGTAGGATCTCCCTCGCTGTCCCTTCTTTTTTCTTCCTCTCTCCTTCTTCTCTCTCCATTTCTCTCTCCTTTCCACTTCTGTCTTCTCCTCTCCCAACTCCTCCCAATCTTCTTTTCTCTCCACTCCTAATATCTTTTTTGCTTCTGCTACCTTAGATTTTTCTTACCCATCAGAGTAGATTTTTTTTTTTAAACACAAAACCAAGGTCTATTATGTCCCCATTGTAGCAATAGGGAAGCTGAAGAACTCGTAAAGATAATAGTTGATCCATCTTGAACTCAGGTTTGCATCCCATCTTGTTAGAGAAAATTGAAAATGAGAACTTCTTCAGTGGGGAGAGCAGGTAGGTGGCCAGCTGCCTTTGTCACAGTAGACATTTGGCAAGATGTCCTACAATCACTTGACCTGATCAGGTTCGATTGTGAAGACTGAGGCTCACTCAGAACTTCTGAGGAGGTTTATTTTATGTAGGAAGACTTTTATGGGAGGGAAGAGCAGCATGCCAAGCTAGTGGAAGAACTGCTAGGTGGACAACACAAAAAAAAAGGCAGTATTGTTTTTCCCCTGCTGCTAGCAGTTAAGCAGCTGTGAGCACCTCCCCATGAAGGCAGCAGTCTGCGGGGCTTAAATCTCACCTGTGAGGACAGAGAGAACCCCCAATCATGCTTATCAGTTTACCCAGATGTAGGATAGAAGAAGAAAGACACTGAGGCTTAAAAGCTGTCATTAGTCAAAGATCAAAAAACAAAATTAAGCTATTTATTACACACTATTGAATTCTTCTCACCAAAGCATTAAAGTATAATTGTCACTATAAATCACAGCCAAAAGTTTCAAATAAACAGAAACAAATATATAGTGCAGTAGTCAAATTTGACTAATTATCAAACTGCGTTTCAGATAATAGGCTTTACAGAGACTTTCAACATAGCCAAATTGTGGGCTGTTATGGTTAGAAAATAATTCCAGAAAGCAGGTGAATTAAAGCCAGAAACAATGGGGTGGGAAGGGGCACGTATTCAGGCAGAATGTCCTTCTCAATTCCTGCCCAAAACATGTCCACTTTCCTTTCTAGCTTATATTTTTTTTTCTTTTTCTTTGTTTTAAAATGTAACTATATATGGTAAACTCACATAAAAAATCAGCTTAAAATAAAGTTTCTGATAGAAAATAAGACACACTGTGTATAGAATGTTCAGACAGAGACAAAGAAAAATACATCTTAACTTGTGAATGGGTAATTTATTATTTCCATGGCTGTCTCTTTTCTCCACTCATCTTCCTCTGCACTGTCATTTGGAGGGTCTCACAGATGGGTGGGAAGGCATAGATGTCCAAACATAAAGCAGCTTTCCCTGGGGTCAAAGCAAATCACTGCATAAATCAACATATATGAGGACTTCTGAGGGTTGCCACGCGGCAGCTTCTCAAGTCCCTTTTGTGTAATTTGCAGGGAGTTCAGCTTTGCTCCCTCACCACTTCCCATAAAAACGTTAGCAAACTTCAGACAGCAGCTTTTGCCTTTGAAACTTTGGGATATTTTTCTACCCACATCTTTGTGTTTGAACCTTCAATGCCACAAGCATCCTCATAAGCATGGATTGCCAGAGCCCGGGGACGGCATACCCTCCCTCAGTCACATAGGAAAGAAATCTCTCTAGGTCGCCTTCTGTGCCCCACAATGAAGATTTGGAGAGGACTCCAAAGTGCCTCCTTTTCTAACAAAAACTAGGCCCACAGGGCCGTGAACAATTTGTAAAACACAACAAAAAGAATCACGATAAAAATTCTCTGTAGCCTCCGGCAGGGTTTTGTGTATTCACACACAGCAGCGGTGGGCATTCCATAGTGCTATGGGGGGAAATGAGTTACAAGGAGACTCTTTCCTTGGATTTATTTATTTACTTACTTATTATAAGCAATTCTATATTTCATGCATTAAGTTGAGCTGTCTCTATCAAATATCCAACTTTTGTTTAGTTTAGTTTGGATGATCAGTAAGACCTTGAAATGAAAGGAGACAACATTTTTGAAGATGGTAAGCTTGGTGCCACTAACAGGGAAGGGCTCCAGTTCTGAATAGGGACTTCTTACTCTTGGGAACTCTACAATTCTGTGTGATTTTTATTTCCTTACCCGGAGGAGAGTGCCTAGAGGCATGTTAAAACACATATAGTATGAATTTATTGACATTTTGCATTTATTAGTTTATCTTTTTTAATTTAAAATTGAATGTGACATGATTTTAGTTTCTATTTATAGGAAGACCTCCATGTGTTGTGAAAACATTTCAGTAATGACCATTTGGTTTTGGAAAAGCAATGGGTGTGCTCTTCCCTGGACAAGATATTTTCTCCATCTTGAAACACACATCAGCTGTCAGTAGTCCTTTGTGTAGGGTTGAGACTTGTTTGTGGTCTTTGGCCAATCCACCTTGACATATTTGCTGTTGTTCTTCTTTGGCTCTTATTTAGGCACTCAGGTTATATTTAGGAATATAAATGGTATAATTATACTAGAATCATAAAAATAAATGGAAAAGAGAGAAAGAAAGTAAAAAAGATTTTATCAACAGGTAATTAAAAAAGTAGTTTCCTAAGTGCAGTGAGAATTCTGAGTTAGTAAGGGAGAGCAGAAAGGAAGTTTCCTAAGAAAATTTGTCCAGATAGATCAGTAAAGAGGTTACTGGCAAAGAACCCCAAGTGAGTGTTCTTGTATTTGACAGACAGAGTGGAGAAGTATACACAGGTATTTACACATGTACATACACATACATGCACACAAGCTTAGATAGACATGAACATACACCTACAAATACAGAAATAATATTCTCAATATTTGTATATTTTTTTCACAATTTGTTTTGTGTGTCTGTATGTGTAAGGTTTGGTGTACATGTGAAGGTCAAAAGACAATCCAAAGAAGCAGTTATTTCTTCCTACCATGTAGGCTATGGACATCCAGCTCAGTGTGTCAGAAATGATAACAGGCACATTTAACAGCTAAAACATACTGTTGTCCCACATGTATCCAAGTTTATGATAGTGATAATTAGTTAGAATAAAATCATACTGTACCTGGAATGGTGGTGCATATTGGCTATCACAGAACGCTGAGGGCTGAGGAAGGAAGGTCATGAGTTTGAAACCAGCATGTGCTATCTAATGCACCTCTGTGAATGAAAGAAAGAAAGGAAGGAATATGAGAGGGAGCAAAAGAGGGAGAACAGAAGGAAGGGAAGAAGGAAAAAACAATCCAGGAAAAACAAAAAATAATGTAAAAAATATAGTACACAATGATAATACATTTTTCTACCAATTTTCTGTTATTATCTCTTTCAAACATTAAATGTGATGCTGTAGTTAATGATATTTTCATTTCACAAGAAACAGTTTAGTAGATATAATTGCAAATTACATTAAAATAGAGACTTTGATTTCCATGTTTCTTATTTCTAGGTGAATATTATTGTGTAAAATGTTTTAATTTAGCCATGAATGACTTCATAAGGGACAATAGGAAGCGCTCGGAAGAAAGTAGGTATGGGAGCCAGGGTCTGCAGGAAGAGATGAAATTTGAATAATTAATCACAGTGCTAGTGGGGGGCAGGTGGATCTTTGAGTTCACGGACAGCCTGGTCTATAGAGCAAATTATAGGACAGCCAGGGCTACACAGAGAAACCCCATCTTAAAATAAGCAGATAAACAAGCAAACAAACAAACAAACAAACAAAAAACTCTGGAAAGTCAAATAATTGATTAAGTGAAATATGAAGATCATAAAGATAAAAACCTCCTAATTCATTTCTCAAGTAAGAAAGTATGATGTACAATAAAACAAGGCAACAACAATGTGATATACAATAACCTCAAGAAACATGTAGCCCAGCGCATTCTGGTAAGGTGACCCAAGAGAGATATAGAAATAGACAATAGTCCAAGGAGGAGGGAGGAAAGTATCAGAGAAGAGGAAATGGGAATCAGTAACTACCTATCTCAGTGACGAGAGCCTTGGTGACCTAGGTGCTAATATAACACATATTTAAAGGAAAAATGACTTCCTCCTGGTTTGCTAACTTTTGTCATCTTTTGTTTTTGTTTTGAAGTTTTATTTTGAACATTGACCTTCAACAGATAACTCACTGTTCTATGTGAGGAAGACCAGAGAGCAGAAGCTGAGATCAGGATTCAGAATAATCAGGAGCTGATGTTTGCTCATGATTCCAAAAGAGTTAAGGACAGTTCCTGTAGCCTCTCTTCATGTTATCCAGCACTGAGTGGAGGTAAACAGCCCACACATTGAAATGAAACAGGAATTCCATAGGAGAAAAAGTGACAGCCAAACTGAATGCAATTCCATGGTAACCTTCCTGACCTTCCAATGTGACGTAATTGAAAACAGCACCAAGGAAGTTAGGACACAGGAATAAACCTGCACAGCAAGATGGCCTTCACCTCAGTTTCCATGTCCCGCTATCATTAATTCAATTGTCTATATCTTAAAAATCAAACAATTCTTGTGTAAAAAATAGTCTGATGAAAGTAATTGCCATTGTGAAATGTCACTACTATTTGAGCAGCAACATAGACTATGAACAAACACCACAATGAGAATCTGAACAGGGAAAGGGAGAAGCTGCGATTGCTGTATCGAGCGATATTTAGAATAGATATTTGAAAAAAAAATCAAGCCATTAAATCCCCACAATTTAGAATATAATTTAAATGATTCCCTTGTGTATTTACTCATTTCCCCCACAAGTTTACCACTACTACTTCAACAGTGGACACCTGAGGACTACTGGCATGGGGCAAAGCACATGCTTCTGAAATGTTTGTTCCTTGAGTCTCATGATAGCATTTCACCCTGCATACTATGTATCGGGAACCTCTTTCTTGCTTGTTATTATGTTTTTTTGTTTGTTTGTTTGTTATTTGTTTGTTTCAAAAGTGCTTTAAATTGTAAGAAAAGGAAGGTTACACAATATTAAAATTAATCTCCACAAAGAAAATCATAAATATCACAGAGGGATGGGATGTAATTCCTTTTGAGTGCATGAAGCCTAGGTTTCAACCCCCAGCACCCCATAAACTGTGTGTGATGATTCACAACTGTAATTCAATCACTTGGGAGGTAGAAGAAGCAGGATAATCAGAAGTTCAAGGTCATCTTTGATTTCATGGTGAGTTCAAGGCCACCCTGGACTATGTGAAACCTTGATGAGAAGAGAAACTGAGCAAACAAAACATCACTAACAAAAATAACTACTGAATGCTGATTAACATGCTATAGGAAGAGAGCACAGTGTTAAATTCTAACTGACCCCAGTCTGAGAGGTGTGGTGTTCCACAGGGGCAGAAAACCCACCGACCAACAATGCTGGCCAAACAGTGAAAGTTATGTATCAACAAATATTTTTCAGGCAGATAATAAGTGTTTAAAGCATAAGTAATTCTTTTGTAAACTTACTTGGACCTAACTTCAGGATAAAACTTGGCTATTCCAGGTGTTAGGAGTTTTATGAAAAATGTTACTAGAACAATAGGTGAGAACTGTTCTTCAGTGTACAAAGTAAAAATATTCAAAACTATTAATAAATGGCAATTGCATTTTATGAACGTAATGCACAATTTTAAAATGTACACTCACATGAGATTATTCAGTTGGGTATAAAGTTTTGAATTGTAAAATTTTCCTCCATGAACATCATTGACTAGTTTCCAGCATTTTCCAACACTGAATATAGAAATGCGTTTATTGATAAAAAATGTACTTAACTTTGAAAACTTACTAGTTGTTAGTAGAATTATCTTGAATTTGAATGAATTATTGACATAATGGAGACTGTACACTATCACAATTAATTTCATTACTACTAGTGGTATTTCTACATTAACCTGATGAAATATCATATATATTTTATATGGTATCTTTCTAGAAAGCCAAATCTTTGTGAAAAATTTCTTTCCATTAAGACAAATCAAGAGCTTCACATTTTATCAGATTCAATATATTTAGTCAGTTTGAATTTATTTTGAATAAATGATATTTCTTTTCTACTTATTATTTATTCATCTTCTTCAGAGTGGGAGGACAGGGAGGGAGATACCATGATAGATGAGGACATCATGGGAAAAGGAAGAGGCAGGGTGCTGGGAAGGCTCTCAGGAACTCACAAGGATGACACCACCTTGGACTGCTGGCAGTGAGTGGTCCAGAGGGTGCCTGGACTGGTCTACGCTGGTGACCAGCCTAGCAAATACCCTAGCTATCATCATAGAGCCTTTGTCCAGTGACTGATGGAGGCAGATCCACAGCCAGGCACCAAGCTGACCTCTGGGAATCCAATCGATGAGAGAAAGGAGCGATTCTGCAGTTGGGTAATGTCAAGATCATGAGGGGAAGATGTGCAGAGATGACTGGCCACACTATTGAAGGCCCACGAACTGTAAACTAGTGGCTGTGAAGCCCCCACAGGACTGGACTAGGCCCTCTGGATACGGAAGATGGTTGCTTGGCTCGAACTGTTTGGGGAGCACACAGGCAGGAGGATCGGGATCTGTCCCTGGTGCATGGGCAGGCGTTTGGGAGCCTGGTGACTGTGGTGTGATGCCTTGCACAGCCTTGGTGCAGTGGAAAGGGGCTTGGACCTGCCTAGGCTCAGTGTGCTGGGCTCTGCTGACTCCCCATGGGAGACCTCGATTTGGGGGATGTGGGGATATGGGGTGGCTTGGGAGGGAGGGCTGGGAGATGGGAGGAGGGAGGAGGTGGGATCTGTGGGTGGTATGTCGAGTGAGTAGAAAATTTCTCAATAAAGAAAAATGGAAAAAAGTGATATTTTTTTTTCATAATAGGCCTGCCGTCTTTAAAAATCCAGGTATCCAAGTGCATAAATACAGTGAGGCATTTGTCTTTGAGGCACGTCAATGTTATTTTCTTTTCCTGTGTAGCAGGGCCAGAAGCAATCTAGGGAAAGGGTTTTTCTGACCAAGAACTTGACCATTATGATGAGAGGTGAGAAATGAAATCAACAAGGAGAGAAAGGAGTCTGCAGAGGCCAAGCTGTGCACTAGTCTCCATGGTGACTTGAAAACTGGACTTTCATGTGTCTCTTGCAAGGCCTGTGATGCTCACTCAGTGCACTGGATTCATAGGCTTTTATTTAAATCACTCATCTGGGTTCCTCAGGGCTTGTGCATAGTTCCCATTTTGACTATCAGGTACAAGTGAACCAAATTGGACCAACCCAAACCAAAATAAATACACAAACACAATAGCCAAAGCCATAGATTCTCATTCCATTTCTGGGTTAAGTTTGGAAATTTGCAGCCAAAATGATCTTGAAACGGAGAAGTGCTCCACATTACTGGGGACCCTTGTCAAACCAAGTGGCTTTAAAATTGAGCCTGATGACTTAGTTGATATCAAGGCAAAGACCCCAGATAAGCAGTAGGTTATAATCACCAGGTTGGGGTCTTTTTAGCAAACATAGTACAGAGCACTAACTGTGACGTGCATTAGCCACACCACTGGAGCAGAAAATCAATAAAACAGGGCTCCAAAAATAAAATACTCCTTTAAAATGTCACACTGAACTAATTAGTGAGGACTCATTTAAAAAGACGTACCTGTCATTAGAGAGGAAGAGGTATTTACAAAAATCAGTTTCCAGGCAAAACATTGTTTTGAGATGGAAAGACAGGAAAAGATTAAAGATTGACTCACAAAGTGACTTTTACTTTGATGGTAAATAGCACAGAAGTCCCATTGTGAAACAGAAAACTTAATCATGTTTTCTTCCATGTTATTGTCAGAGTATAAAGTAGAAAAGAGACAACTCATGACCAAGTAGTAAATTTAAAAGTTTCAAAGAATTTATTTATTTATTTGTTTGTTTATTTATTTATTTATTATGATTTTGGGCTATCCGCCTAACATGAGGAGCATATGTAGCAGGAATCTTAAAAGTTCTTATTAATAAAATCAAACCCGAGGCCAGTTATTGGGGTCCATGCTGGTAGATCAGAGAGACAGAATAAGCCACAGCTATCTCACCTCGCCGGATCCTCAGCTGGTCTTGTCTCCTCAGACTGGAGGCCTCTGAGTCCTCATCCGGAATGGGTCTCAGCTGAACTGCTGCTAGAAGCCTGAATGCTTAACCAGCCCAAATCTTCTAGTTTCTGGTTCTCACGCCTTATATATCTTTCTGCTTTCTACCACCACTCCCTGGGATTAAAGGCTGGATTTCTGGGATTAAAGGTGTGTGTCACCATGCTTGGCTATTTCCAATGTGGCCTTGAACTCACAGAGAACCAGAGGGATTTCTATCTTTGGAATGCTAAGATTAAAGGTGTGAGTGCCACCATTTCCTAGCCTTTGTATCTAGTGGCTGTCTGTTCTCTGACCCCAGATAAATTTATAAGAGTACACAATATTTTGGGGAACACAATACCACCACAAGCATAGGCCCTTGTTACTTGCTTTCTAATTTGTTTGAAATGAAACTGTTTAAAATTTGCAAGGGGCATCAAGATCAAAACGGGGAAACTAGTGAGAACTCATGAAAGTTGGACCAACAGCTGTGGAGCTATCATGGAATTGGACTAGGCCCTCTGCATAAGCAAGACAGTTGTGTAGCTTGATCTGCTTAAAGACCCCCCTGGCAGTAGGATCAGGATCCATCTCTGGTGCATGAGCTGGCTTTTTGGAATCCACTACCTATGGTGGGACACCTCCCACAGCCTTGAGGCAGGGGAGGGCCTTGGACGTGCCTCTACTGAATGTACCAGGCTCTGTTGAGGTCTTACCTTTTTGTAGGAGGGAATGGGGGTTAGGTTGGGGGGTGGGAGGCTGGAAAAGCCAGAGGAGGGAACGGGGGATCTGTGATTGGTATGTAAAATGAATAAAAATTCTTAATAAAAAAGGAAAACAAATTCCAAACTCTGTCAAGTGTGTAAAAGTCATTTTAACTATATGGTCTTCTTTATATATTGAAACTTAATATTATGGATATGTAGTTTCCATACAGAGAAGGAAACTTAAATACACATGGGTATATGCAGCACAGATATGAGTGTGTATAAAAGCTCTTATGCTTTATAGTTAATAGGAGACCTGGATTCAGCATTACAATCTGTTTTAAATAAATTTAGGTCATTAAGACTTCCTTAACCTGGCTTATTTTTCAATTTCAGAAAATATGGAAGTTACATAGGCTTTAGAATTAATAGAGAAAGACACAAGATAAAGGATATGAGGAAGAAGAGAAACTTTCCACTGTTGTATTTAATATTTGATTTAAGCTGCTGGGTGGCCAAAATCCTTACACTAGATAGTCTAGGGATCTGAGGGAGAAAACCAAATACTGTTATGCTTCTAAAGGAATGTGGAAATAAAATGACTCCTAACTACATTCTGCTGTAAGAGCCCATCAATGTCTTGCTCAGCTATTATCAGAGAAGCCTCTACCTTCTACAGAGACCCACAATTAGACACTGTTCAGAGATAGAAAAACTTTGGAATAGTCAGTCTTAAGTGAGATGTCTCTGCCAAATCCCTCCCATCAAAACTCAGGATACTTTGCAGAAAAGGCAGAAGCATCGTGAGAGCCAATGGATATGGAAGACATGAAGGAAGCATTGCCTTCTGCACACCGACACACTTGAGAACTCACAAAGACTATGGCACCATGCAGGGAACATATACAGGTCCAAGCCAGAGGGGGGCTAGTGCTGAGAAGGAGAGGTGGACACAAGCCCCACCCCTAATTGAGATGTATCTCCAATTGACAATCACATATGGAAAAAAAAGGTTTTATTTTATTTTAATTTTTAATGGAGTCTCACTGGGTATACAAACCCCACTTAAGGGCAGGTTTCATGCCTACTAGTACATGGCCAACACAAAAGGAACTCAATGGTGTTTTGGGAGAATGTTTTTGTCCAGGAATGCTTTGTCTGCATATTTTTACCTTACTGGACTTTTGCTTATATATGATGGTTTCCAATTTGGGATTTTAATGGGTTCTCTCTCTCTCTCTCTCTCTCTCTCTCTCTCTCTCTCTCTCTCTCTCTCTCTCTCTATCTCTCTGTCCCCATGTGTGTATATGGTTCACATGCTCTTTTATCCCCCCCTCTTTGTTTGTGTGTTTTGCTCTATTCTGGTTTGTTTGTTTTGTTTCCTGTTTATTTTTTAAAGAGAGAAAAAAGAAGGTGTGAAGTTGGATGTGAAGGTGGATGGATAGGTAGAAGGAGACGATCTGGAAGGAGATGAGGGAGGGGAAGCCTTGATCAGAATATACAGTATGAAAAAAAGCCTATTTTCAATAAAATATACTTGATTTAAATCTGATCAAACTACCTGGTCTTCAAATCATAGAAATGCATTCAATGCTTAGAATTCTCAAGTTTTCAAAGTAAAGTGACAAGCGAACACATTGCAAATCTTGTTGCTCAAGAGAAGTATGCCCTGTTTACTTAAGCTCAGCTATCTATTGTCTGAGTTGAGAGACAGCTGGAAGACAGACTGGGAACTCTAGGTATGTCAGAGAGAGTATGTCTACTGGCCTGTGTGTAGGCCAGTGATGGAGAGATGAAAACAATCTTACATGTGAACAGTATCATCCAGGTGACTGGGGAGCTAAAGAAGCAGAAGATACAGATGAGGGGAACACCCATGTCTACATGCATGCTTCTTACTAAGATCAATGTTCTGCTTCCAAGGCTCAAGGATGTCATGGACTTGCACCAGAACTTATCCAGGTCACTGAGAAGTCTTCATCTTTGTCCTGGGACTGACTGAATATATTCTATATTCAGTCTATATTCTTCTGAGACTTTTAGGTTTTTAAACTACATAGCTAACAGATTTCCCTGGCTTTCTATCCTAAATATTTCCATTATGAGGCTGCTTAGCCTCTGACCCTGTAAGCTGATCTAGAAAACATCTCACAGTAGCATATATATTATGTTGGTTCTATTTCTCTGGAGAAGGCTAACATGAATATATGCTATTTTTTATAATCAGTTATTCAACTTCATTGATAATCTCCAAGTCCATTTCTTAAGCTGATGAAAATGATGAAGAAATCAATAAAAATCCTTCTTTCCACCTGTTCTCCAGTTTCTCATATCGCATTTCTCCATTTTTTTTGATAACACATTCATACTCTTCTCTAGGAATAGGCTTATTCTGATTCATTATTGTAGGCATGTGGTATCTGGATCATTGACATCAACACCCCACTTGTATTACTGCATTCATTTTCTCACATATGAACTACACATATATGTACACACAAACAATGCTTCACACTCCCTGAGTGTGAAGAGGTTGCACAGCCCAAAGCCAAGGACGGTGTTACACAATTGTAGGAAAGTCATAATGAACATTCTGAGAGCAGGAACAGGACGGAAACACAGAAACCAGGGGACAGAGATGTGTGAGGGTGGGTATGCAGGACAGAAAATGTACAGCAGAATGGTGCAGATAGTTGTGTAGACTCACAGTTTCTGGTTTTGTTCCTAATAAAATAGCTACAACTTCAATTTGGGGAAGTAAGGAGTTGCTCAACAGTCATCACTCCTGAACAACAGAAGAAACAATTTTATTCACTGTTCATAATTATTTAACTCACCAAATAGGAAACAGAACATATTAAACACATCTATTCTGAATTCGCAAAGGACATAAGCAAAATTATGGTTCAAAAACCTGTGGTTGAATAGTCTACTTTATCTCTCATGTATTTTCAAATGTTCCTTGCACAAAGGATTCCCCACAATAAGGACTACCAACTTCTTTGATTGTACTAAGGATGAGAAGGATTTTGAAGGATTTTGAAAAGACATATTAAAAATAGCTAATAGGCTGGTATGTCCCAATATAAGAATTTACTATAGATGTTAGGGAGATAACTCCACAGTAAAGACTAATTATTACTCTTGCAGAACACCCAAGTCAGTTCTTACAGCCTATATCAGCTGAGTTCAGTTCCCATAACCCAGCAGCTCATAACCACCTATAACTGCAGTTCCAGGGGATCCAAAGCCACTTCTGACCTCCACCAGTACTGGCACACATACATACACATGGGCACCTATTCACATGCACATCAATAAAATTGAAATGAGTCTTTAAAATGAATTTGTTTTACAATTTAACTTAACACCACACTGCAAATAATCAAAGGATGGGGTGGGCAGAGAAAAGCAGGTTGTCATGAGGAGGGGAAAGGGAATATATGGAAGATAAATTGCATCAGCAGAATGGCTTCAAAATGAGCTGATGAAAAAGAAAAAGTGTGAAACACTATTTTACTTAACTATATGAAATAGGGTTTTATGAATGTTTGCTTGCAAATTAGTCTAAATTTTTTTTTAGGATTTCTTAGAGAAAGTTATTTTTATTAAATTGGCTAACGAGGTATGATTGACTAATGATAATTATTAAAATATGCACTTAGGGAAACAGCAGTGCAAAACTATGCCATATTTAATATTTTAATGAATCAGAAATACTAAACATTATGTAACAAATTAAGCCAGGATGATTCTAATCCTTCGGAGACTAGATAAATCTGCTTGCAGATTGAGTTTCTTGGGTGTTTGTTTCCTTAAACAGTAGTTTCACTCTGTCCAGTTGTGGCCAAATAGAAGGAAGCAGAAAAAGCATGGAGGGGGAAGGACCCCAGGAGACTAGTTAGAATGATGAGCTGCTTGTTGGACTCATGATCTGATTAGCCATTCATGGTAATGAATCATTTAGGTTCTAGGTGTCAATATGTTCTTATATAGCATGCAACAAACCACAACTTATTCTAAGCTCCTATTATTACTGTAAAGCAAGTGCAGAAACTGCCGGTTTCTTTTTATAAAGCACAGCTAGAGTCATGAGCAGGCTATTCTATAAATATACGTTTAACCCCCCTTTTAATATATGTGGTCCAAAATGCTGCTTTTTCAGGTAAAGGAATAAAGTTCGGAGAGACTTGAGTTTTCACAGTGACATAAACAAATCCGTGACAAATAAAATTGTCCTAACTTACATTCAGCATTGTTCACATCTTTCCACTCAATTTATTGTTTTGTTTTTCTGCTTTCTTCTAAAATTTTTCTTTTGCATAAAACTTATGGTCGACAAAAGTATTGTGTTTTCTTCACCTCAAAGAATTTTAAGATCGATGGGTGATTTATTCACAAATTCATCGCCATATATGTTGTATCTTCACAAAAATTTTCACTGATATTTAAAAAAAAGAGTCGTTGATTTAGCATCTTTCAGCATCCATGTATTTTTCTGAAATACACATTCTTTGGCTTTTTGTCTTAAGTTTTATTTCTATTCATTTTATTTCCACAACCAGCAGTGAGCACTACTTCAGCACAAAGCCACTGATATACTGGAAATGTTTCAATGCATTGCAGTGGTTATGGTTTTAAATGTCAATTTTCCTGTGTGGTAAGAAATTTCTTTCTTACCATTGTTTTTCTTATGCCCATAAAGTCTGACCAAAAGACTATCTAAGAAGGGAGCTGAAGAAAAATGGCACCAGTGAAGATGCCAGCATAGATTAGAAAATGTCCCATAAGCCTCGACCTTGTACAAAGAACTATAGGCAAGTGAGAAAAGATGGGAGTCAGAGAGGTGGTCTTCTCCAGGGAAGGTCATACCAATTGGTTTTACTATATCAAATAATCAGTTATGAAAGCATATGTACAGGAAGTTACTGAGCAGGTTACATTTAGGAATACACACACACACACACACACACACACACACACACACAATTATGTATGTGAAAAAACAATTAAAGAAAAAGAAGCCATGAATTTGAAGTAGAGTGGGGAAAAGGTATATGGGAAGGTTTGCAGGAAGAAAATATAATTATATTATAGTCTATATATGTGTGTATGAACACACACACACACACACACACACACACACACACACACACACACACACAGTTATAAGAAAAACTCAGTCATGAGTGGCCAAGAAAGTTAATTTATGTCTGTTGAGTTTTAAAGCCCAAAATGTGAGGATAGCCACTGGGCTTAAAAGTATGTGTTCTGAGAAAGTTTACTTTATTTTATGTAACCATTTAAGACCCTGAAGAAACATCCCTGTGTCTCTGAATTAAAGTGACTTATGTGCAATAGAAAGATGTTTCTGCACCCAAGAGAGGCTCTTAATTCTTACCAGACCCTAGAAGACAGATACCAACTCTTGACAATACAGAGGAAGAATCATCAAAACAAGTCAAAATAAAATTGGAAATCACAAAAATATGGGTATAAAATACTACTGGGGCAAGCAAAAATGTGAGGTAGTTTATCTTGGGACCCTATTTGGTCCTGAGCTACAAGCATGTATTCTTACTTTTCCTTCTGTTTATCAGGGTTTTTGTTTGTTTGTTTGTTTCTTTTAATTGCCAAAGTATAAAATACTGTGGTGGTTTGTGGTTTATTCTCAGTTTTTTTTCAAGAAATATATTTATATTCAGCCACATTTAAAAGAATCTGAACTTTTGTGAGGGTTGGAGATTTAGCTCAGTGGTAGAGTGCCTGTCTAGCAAGCACAAGGCCCTGGGTTCGATCCTTAGCTCAAAAAAAAAAAAAAATCTGAACTTTTATATAATCTTTCTTTTCTTGCCCACTGAATTTCTATATGAATTTAGAAAAAATAATAAAACTCACAGGGCCTCAGTTTTCATGCCTGGGGAGAAACTGAAGTAGTAAAATATAACTGTGTTTTTTGTTTATTTGTTTGTTTGTTTAACTACTATTCAGTGATGTGTGATGGTGTGCATATAGATGATAGTCTGAATGTCCATATGGGAACCAGATGCCAGCTATCTTCCTCTATTGTTTTCTATCTTAAGTTTTGGAAATAGGCTCTTCCTTAAACCTGGAGCTAGTATTTTTAACAAGGCTGACTGGCATTCTCTGGAATCCAAGTCCTGTTCTCCCGGCAATGGGATCTCAGGAGTGTGCTCCTATGCCTGTATTGTTTGCAGGGAGCTGGGCACTAAACGCATGTTCTCATGTTTTTATCCAGTCAGCTTTTTACCATCGGAGCCATCTCCCCATTTATTATTTCTAATGTGGAAATGACTTGATCATTTTTAAAATAAAAACACTAGTATTTTTCATAATTTCATTAATGCACATGCTACTTCAAGTAACAAATATTTCAAATAAATGTCATGTCTTTATTAGTGTTTTTCAGTATCTAAGGTATTCTAATTCAATTTACTTGTAAAATAGAAATAATGAATGCTTGCACTTATTTAACAGTCTGGAAGTTCACACTAGTCTGTAAGCTAATTAAAGAAAGCAAACCAAATGCCACTCTTAAAAACAAGACAATGAAAAATAAGGGAGTGCTTTCATGATTGGAAGATTACACTTCATGCTTTTTCGTTTAGTTTTCTTCTGGTTTGAAGCCACTGGTTTTTTTAATACTAGCTTTCTTACTGTGATTATTTTACTATTCATGGGCTCCAACAACCTAGGATAGCAGAGTCCTCCAATGCCTTCACAATGTAGAAATGACATCCAATCTAAAAACAAGCAAAAATTAGGTCAGTAGACTAGACTTCATAGACACAATAATGTGGAATGAGCCGAGAAGATTATTCTCACCTTGCCCTGCTCCAATGTGTATTTTTATCCATTCATAAACAAACCAAATATCTCCTATGCATTTATGCATGCATGACTGTATTTCTATGAATAAAGATTTCTTAGTGTTCTATTGCTGTGATGAGACATCATGACCACAACAACTCATAAAAGAAAATATTTAACTGGGGCTTGCTTATAGTTTCAGAGGTTTAGTCCACTATTATGGTAGGGAGCATGGCAGCCTGCAGGCAGACATGGTAGTAGAGAAGTAGCTGAGAGCTGTACCTGTAGATCCTTAGGCAGCAGGAAGACGAAAGAGTCCCTGGGCCTGGGTTGGGCTTTTGAAACCTCAAAGTACACCCTGAGTATCACATTTCCTCCAACAAGGCCATACCTCCTACTTCTTCTTAAGTAATACCACTCCTTGTTGAATAAACATTCAAATATATTATCCTATTGGGGGCCATTCTTAATCAAATCATCACAGAAGACATATCCAGTTATATGATTGGAGGAACAACTGAGTCTACATACCTTAGAGCTTTTGAGGAGAAAATAGTTCCTAACACATTACCAATGGACCACTGTTTCCATGACATCCGCTTAAGGAAAAATGAAAGCTGCCATATGCTGTGGGTTGCCTTTCTGTATGCTGTGAATATGTGTTGTTCCCATTGGTTAATAAATAACGTTATTTTGGCCTGTGGCAAGAAACCTTACAGCCAGGCAAGAAATAAAAGAGAGACAGAGAGAGAAGAAGCATGGAGTTAGGGGAGATGCAATCTAGCCACCCAAGAAGGAAGATGTGAAAGTACCAGTAAGCCACGAAGCCACGTGGCAAGACATAGATTAATAGGAATGGGTTGAATTAAGTTGAAAGAGCTAGTTATTATAAGCTGGAGCTATAGGCCATACAATTCGTAATTAATGTAAGTCTCAGTGTAATTATTTTACAAGTGGCTGCGGGACTGAGGGTGGGAGAGATTTGCCAGAATCTCGGGGTCGGGTGGGATCTAGAAACTTCTGCCTACATCTGGCGTTCCAACGTGGGTCAAGAATTTCCACCTAGAATCTGGGAAAGTTTTTAAAAAAGTGTTCTAAAATGGAGCCAAGAGCAGCTTCCTAGTTTGTGTCTCTCAGAGATACTGTGGCATTTGAGTTTGAGCACACAGCATAGCAGATTCCTGCCAAGGTACACAGAGATGTGGTCTCCAAACTACATTGCACTGAGTGATGGATTTAGCATTTGCTAGAAAAGACCAAAAAAAAAAAAAAAATAGGTTTCTGGGCTACATGCTGCTTGATGGAGGCATAGACCCACTGCTTCCCAGATTTGGTGCTGAGCATAGCTCCCAGAGCTGGTGGTAAATGTACCTCCACAATAAGACAGATTCAAATGGAATAAACCTCTAAACTGTTTACAGTGTGTATGTACATAGGCTCGGAAGATAGAGAAAAATGAGTATAGGCAGTTATATAAAGAAATAACTAATTAAAATATAAAGTCTTTAAAGGGACAGTAAAAGTAATATAAAAGAAATAGCCACATAAAGATGGAAAATGCACAGAAAGTCTGGATTATGTATATTATTGTGCTATTTCTAAAATTTTTGACTGCTATGAGACATTTGATCATAAAAGCTGCTGGAATAAACCAATTTACATATTAAAAAAAATCTTGGCTCCAAAATTTAAGTCAAAAGGCATGCCACTTTGTGGGAGAAGTTATGTTTTTGTTTCCACAGGAAATGAGAGGCTATGGATTAATTCAAAATTAAAGATCATCAGATTTGATTGAGAAAGACCCCCTGAAATACTAATTACAGACATAAAAACATAAACCTGAAAGAACTGTAAGACATATGATGTATATTTTACCTGCTCAAACATATTACAAGAAATTATATTTGTCTGACTTGTATACAATGCACAGTCTGTACTTGTATTAATGCAGATATGTATGTTACCTTTAAAAGTTTATGTATTTTCAGGACAAGGGGACTAGACACCAATGAAAACAAATTGCCCAGATGATTCAGCATTTCAAAATGCCTCTGTTGCAGTTTCCTCCGATTTCTGCATCTAGAAAAGGTTCAAGGCTACTGGCTGAGATGATTCAGTCTCACAGACTACTCCAGTTAGGACTTGACCATAATCCTAAATTTTCTTTTGTGTCCCCATAAGATTAATAGCTCCCTTAATCAGCAGGAAGTTGCCTAGAAAACTACATCTACAACACAAAAAATAGATTATGGATATATATCTTTGTTTAGAAGGTTGGTTACAAATTGTTATTGGTCATAGTCAATCTCTTTCCAAAAGAAGAAAGGGGGATATGATATAGAAATGTATGATATAGAAATGACAGAATAAGCTGGGTGGTGGTGACGGCGGCGGCGGCGGCGGCGGCGGCGGCGGCGGCGGCGGCGGCGGCGCACGCCTTTAATCCAAGCACTCGGGAGGCAGAGGCAGGCGGATCTCTGTGAGTTCGAGGCCAGCCTGGGCTACCAAGTGAGCTCCAGGAAAGGCGCAAAGCTACGCAGAGAAACGCTGAAAAAAGAAAAGAAAAGAAAAAGAAATGACAGAATAAAAGAATAGATTATTAAATCTACTTTAATCCAAAAACCAACAGTTAATTTCAAAATATTTTACAATGCTATGGATTTTAGTTTATTGATACAAATTTAATTTTGTTATAACACACACACACACATTTATATATATATATATATATATATATATATATATATATATATATATATATTTCTACTCTTGTTTAAGGTAGTATGTTTATGCAGCTCATTTAAAAATATAATGCATATTTAAGAAATACAAATTAATAGTCATCTATAACAGTCAAAACTTATAGTCACATTACTTGGGCTTTATAAATATGCAGGGATATATTTAAGATGGATAGGTAATATTCAAAAACTTCAAAGATGACAGAATATGGCATTTATAATGTTTTAAGAACTTAAGCTTTTCTGGACAGTGAGACATGTTTGCTCCTGGCAGCATCAATTACTTTAAAGAGAATGATGGGCATCAAAGAAACTCATTATAGTGTTTGCTTTCTTTGTGGCAAATGTCAGCCACTGGGCAAAAAAGTGCCCTTGCCTTGACTGCTCGACAGGATGCTGTGTGAACTGATCATGCAGGACCCATAGGAAGATGACCACTGAACTTTTCCAAAACAAGCCAAGATGGTCCTTCAGTTCCTATTTCATAGAGGAGACTGCCTGACAATCTGCAGGACATGAGGAGAACTGACTGATTAACTTTGCCAATAGGCAAGAAAATCTTTTAAATTTCCTACTTCATCAAGAAGTCTGCCAGAGACTCTAGACCTGTAGGCTGAAGATGAATGCCCCAACATTGCAGATTAACTTTGAGTGACTGTCCAGGCAGCAAGATATCTTTGTCATTTCTAGAATTTTGAAAGTTGCTTATAATGCACTTCCTGTTTACTTAGGTAACATTATATCCTTCTGAGATCTTTGATGGAGTTGAAGACTAGATAGTCATAATTATAGTTTTCCTTAATCATGATAAAAGATAAATTAGATACAAAACTTTAGATTCACAGAATAGGATCGATGATAGAATATTTTCTAATCTTGCCAAATGCAAATAGACTAGATATTGTAATTGTAATTCTTGCTTGATAACTGTTTTGTTATATGTAATTTTACTATGTTAAAATTAAAACCATCCTTTTTGATTAGACAGAAAATGGGAAATGCTGTGGGATATTTTTCTGTATGCTGTGAATATGTGTTGTTCCCACTGGTTAATAAATAAAGCTGTTTTGGCCCATGGCAGGAAATCAAAGAGAGATAGAAAGAAGAAGGTTGGAGTTGGGAGAGACATGATCCAGCCACCCACAAAGGAAGATGTGAAAGTACCAGTAAGCCACAAAGTCATGTGGCAAGACATAGATTAATAAAAATGGGCTGAATTAAATTGAAAGAGCTAGCTAATATAAGCCACAGGCCACATAGTTTGTAACTAATATAAGCCTCTGAGTGATTATTTTATAAGTGGCTGTGAGAGCTTGGGTGGGAGAGATTTGCCCGGACCACAGTGCTAGGTGGGACAGAGAAATTTCCACCTACAGCCATACTTTTAGAAAGTGTTAATTTTATATAAAGTCTGCTTTTAATGAGATTTCAATATACAACCAAACAATATGACATAGTCTAACTCATTCATATGACATTCACCATCACAGGCAGGACTTCATATGGTCACAGATTGGGGGCTGGTGATTATTTTAGATGTTCCTTATAGAACATAGAAAATGTCCCCTTCATCTTTTGTTTGGTTTTCCCTAATGTTAGATTAAAGGTCAAAGTATTCACTCATGCTATAATTTGTCACCAAGCGAATCATTTTTAGAGTGAGTATGTCTTGGGAGTGTAGGGTAAGAGTATTAGATGTCCTATACTACTCTTAATCTGGAAGAGCATGGTTATCATTTCAGAAAACACCTTTGTCTCCATCTTAATAATGTACCTAAATTCTGCCCAAGCTATGAACCATATCTACAATCTCCATCTGTGTTTCTTGGACATTTTAGCATCAGCTAAAATTTGTATGTTATTAGTTCCCTCTTCTTAATGTAGACATTTTGTGTTACCACTGGTAGAATACTTGTTTCATATGCATTAAACATGTCATTTCCCTTTTGATAATCTCCATAGTGTCCTCATCACTGTTAAAAAGAAATTAGCAATCTTCTCTATAGTCTCACAGACCATTCATGTGGCCCCTGCTTCCAGCCTTGGGTGTCCTGGAACTCACTTTGTAGACCAGGCTGGTCTTGAATTCAGAGATCTGCCTACATCTGCCTCCTGACAGTTGGGAGTAAAGGCATGTGGGACCCAGGATACATTTTGAGGTTTGGGGAGAAAGGTTAGATGGCATGGTCATGGAGACTCACCTGGCTACATCCTGGAGAAGAAAATGGGAAGTGTGAGTTCTGAGCACAGATGTTGAAAGCAGAGCAGAAGATATCTGTAGGTGGTTACATGTAGAGTATGTTCTGAACAGAGGCCTGGAGGTTTGGGTATGGCATAGGCAAGGGTGGTCAGACTAGGCTGAAACACTGGATTTGGAAACTGGGATAGATCTATTATGTTGTAGAAAAGATAGGCATGGGGAGAAAAGGGCAGCTCACCTGGCTAAATCCTGAGGGAGGATGTAGCTGAAGTTTTCTGTGGTCCTCCCCAGCCCCATGGACCTTGCAGTTGCTTATAAAATAATCACTCAGGAGCTTATATTAATTAAAACTGCTTGGCCATTAGCTCAGGCCTACCACTGACTAGCTCTTACATTTAAACTCAGCCCATTTTTGTTAATCTATATGTCACCACTTATTCTGTGGCTTTACCTGTGTGCCATTACATGCTCCTCCCTGGATGGCAGGCTGGCATCTACTGACTCAGCCTTCCATTTTCTAGAATTCTCCTCTCTGCTTGTCCCACCTATACTTCCTACCTGGCTACTGGTCAATCAGTGTTTTATTTATCAACTAATCAGAGCAACACATTCACAGCATACAGAACATCCCACAGCAGAAATCTGGGTACCAAGGAGTGCTAAGTGAGGTGGTAGAAATCCTACAGAATGGACCTGTTGGTGGTTGCATGGAGGGCAGGTACTAGTCCATTAAGGGTCTTCATTGCTTAATGTTGGCCTTGACTTCAGATTTTCTTTGTTACATGTACACAACTGCTGCTTAATCCAGAACTGTGCTGAATATTAATGTTTTCCACTATACTAATATGAACTTCATTATTACTTATATGATTTAAATACTTCCTTGGTTGAACTTATAAGAGTAATTGTGATATAATTTATTGAACAAATGTGCAGCTATTGACTCAGGTAGCTATAACCAGTTGGTTTGAACTTAAGAAGAATTTACTGTTATTTTGATCTGTTTTCAAAACTTTTGCTGCTTCTTTTTTAAAATAACAGAAGAAAGGCACAGAACTGTTCACAATTGAGTCAATTTGAAAAATTATATAAATGTTTACTCTTATGTTATGGCTATTCATTCACATTTACATCTCTGTTTGCATCATATATGTGTGATTATTCCTGTAGGTGCACATGCACATGCAAATGAACACCAGAGGTCAACCTCAGCTCCTACCCATTTTGTGTGTTTGAGACAGGGTCAGAGTTTGCCAATAAAGCTATGCTACTGGTCAAGGAACTTCAGGGATCCTCTTGTCTCTGCCTCCTCAGTGCTAAGATAAACACCATACTACACCACACCAACTCTAATACATGTATGCAGGAGAAGAATAAATGCCTCATTTTCTCATACTTCAGTTGCAACCATTTTAGTGATGGTGCTCTCCTCGGCTCTCAAGGGAAGAAAGGGAAAGGGGACTGATGTTACTGCATTATAATCTCAAAAAGTAAAATAAGTAATATTAAAAAAAATTAGTTATGTATCCCCTATCTGGCATGTGACTATAATGAGAATTGGAAGGGTAAAATGTGGCCAGTGCCTTGCTGTAGAAAGCTATTTAAATTTGTTCTCTCAAGGAACACCATCTCCTGTGGAGTCTTAGCTACAGTTAAGCCAGTGTTAGCAATTCCTCTAACACTGTAAATGAATAAATTGGTGAAGAAAGATTGTCTTGAACTGAAATTCAGGACTTTTTGATCAAGAGCCAAAGATAAAGAACAAAAAATTATGAACCTAAAGAAAAGCTTTTCTATATAATGAGATGACTTATAACAGATCCATATTCAGGCTACATTCGTAGCACTCATAGATTCCTAATGCACACTGATAGAAATGGTTTCATAATGCAGCTGGACTTAACTTATGTTCCTTCACTTTCTTCTTCATTGGGGATATTAGTGTGTGTGTGTGTGTGTGTGTGTGTGTATGTGTGTGTGTGTGTGTGTATATGTGTGTGTGTGTGTGTGTGTGTGTGTGTGTGTGTGTGTGTGTGTGATATACTACATAGTCATGTATGTTTGAAGAAGGGCACTCAGGCAGGCTCAGCTCTACAGCTGGAATCCCAAAGTCAGTGAGTCTTTCTGGGACACTCTCTGTGACACATTTAACACCCCTGTCCCTTTCCTCACATTTCTGAACATGAACCCAATTAGGGCATCTTTCTTCCCTTAATACCAAAAGACCCAACTTGTTCTGCTGCCTGGATCCTGTCTATGTGCTTCTGGCAATTCCTTAGCATGTTAACAGTACAAAAAATAGAATTCTCTCCTCTTAGAGGTGTTAGAAAAATTAATTAATGTTTATGAAGCACCTCAGATACTTGGATGAGAAGGCCCTGAAGAATTCTCTCCTTTGAAGGCAGTATTATTACATCATCCAATCTGGAGGCAAAGAAAAGCTAAAAATAGCATTTCAATACAGTAACCCCAATTTAACTCTGTGTGACAGGTGTCTCTGTTCATTCTCTGGGGAAAGATGCCTGTAAAGAATGTGGGAAAAGTTGACCCTGTATAAATTTATGGATTGTGCAATTTTCTCTAACAGGTTTTTCTGTTAATGCTCCTCCATTTATTTCACTGGTTCAGTTCTCATTTCTTCCCTAACACAGACATGAAGGACAAAATGTTCTCCATTTCCCTTTCAAACTTTCATATCCAAAGAATATTGGCAGTAAATATGCAATATAAGTCTTCCTAAGGTTTATACTAAATCCTTAGGACATAGACTAGTGTAAGTCACATAATACATGCACCAAACATCTAAAGGAATATAAAGGAAAAACTCCCAAGTTAGGAGACGGAATAGTATTTTCATTGCTTAGATGGTCGTGTCGCCCTTCCTATTTTTAAAACAGCTCATGTTACATGGAACCCCAGTTAGATTGATCCAGCATCAGAAACTGAAGGGGAACTTTTGCCATACTGCAATTTCCTTTTAATAAAATTATGGCATCTGGTTTTTAATGATTATCCTTTGTGTAAAGATAAAATAACTTGTGATTGTAAAGAGCAGTGAAAAACAGCAGCATTCATAAGTTCTTCACCTCAGGGATCTTACAATACAATCTGTGTTTCATCAATAGTACCTTATTTATTGTTCCTACTAAACTGGGAGATGGGTCCTGGTGTTAGTAGGGCTTTGCATACTAATAATTTAAGGCATGGGAGGGTGAAGTAACTTGCCAGCAGTTGAGGATTAAATGGGGTGAGAGCAAAACTTTCGTCCATATTGTTCTACTCCAGGTCTGTACAGTTTAGTTACCAAGTGTCCCTGGGTCATGCCATTGAGAGGAATGAAATGGCAGATCTTTGAGTACAAAGAGTTGGCTAAAAAAAGGCGGGATAAGATCTACATATTTCAAGAAAATATATGAAATGAAAATGCATTCTTTTCCTTTTAGTAAGTGCAGTGAAAAAGGATTGGTCCAAACAAAGTAAGGGCCTTGCATTCTACCAATGGTGAGCTGTAGGCCAAGCAGCAGGGCTGGCTGTGAGACCACAGACAAGAGGAATGCTCACATCTACTCTCCATCTGGGCTCTTTTCTTCTTAGCCAGATGAAATTTGGTCTTTGGATCTCTGAAGAACTAGCAGTTGGTTCCTGTTACTAAGTATCTGGACAAGATTAATTATCACTCCACAAGTGAGGTTGGTGCTTGATATGTCACCTTGTCACAAAGATGAAAACTTACAATTCCCCTGGACAAAGATAAGGGCACATGTCTTTCTAGATACTTGGGTGTAAAGAAAGCTTAGGCTGGTCACTACACTATAGTGTCTCCATCAATGGTATGATCCCAACTGTGTACACTCAGCTAAAGTAGCTCTCTTCAAAGTAAGTGTTAACAGGATCCTTGATGGCAGACATACTTTTAGATGTGGAGTACTCAAGATGCCAACATGAATAACCATCGGTGAATGCAGTCATAATAGTTACTTCATTGTCAGGACAATGTCTCAGAAGGAAGAATCTACCTACATCCACTAGCATCTAAGGAAGTGAGGATCCAGTTGGGAGATACTGAATGGTTGCCTATCTTTTCTAAATACAACCTTATTACATGGTGATAAGACATAGAAATGTGGTGTGAAGAGCAGTGGGTACCCGAACAGTAACAACAACTTTCTCATCTTTATCAAGTTGGGACATTTGACCTCCAGCATTAATGAGACAGAGTTTGAAGAGATACCCACTGATTCTGTTTTTGGATACAAAGCCCAGTGAGATACCTGTTCACATTTAAGAAGTCTTCATTAAGTCAGTGAGGATGGACAAAACAGTTAAGTCCTTCATTGCCTTTAGATTGGATGACCAATTCAAATAATAGAGCAATTGGTTATCTTTAGGACATGAGCATTAAGCATATGGCCTTCTTATTATTTTCAAAGTTTTCCTGTGTCTTGGTTTTGTGAGTATTTCCATTGCTTTTTTTTTGAGTGCACAAAAATTTATACAGCTTTCTCTTACAATATGTGGGGTATACTGAAAAGAGGAATTTGAACTTGATAATGTTGCCACTCTTGAGAATCTTAGGTTGGTTGTAAGGTTATCAACCTTCTCAAAGCTCCTATCAATGATATATAAATCAGGAAACAAGAATAAGGGAAACATGTGCCCTGGACTATAAAGCACAATGGTTCAATTTGGACTTTGAAGCACTGTACTACCAGCATCTGCTGATCATACATTTTTATGTGAAGTAGAAAAGTGTGCAAGTACAAGTATAAAGTGTAGAAGTACTTACATTAAACACATACTGTGAATAATCAGCATAAATATACCTGTATTGCAATAGATGGATTACAGGTATTATATCCTTTTATTCTTCAGAACAAATGCAATGATTAAAAACATCACTGGTTGTGTTCTTCATTTAACACTGAGGATAAGGAAATAATTGACCATTGAAGTCTTGCCACTTCAATCAGCACAGTTAGTGTTGCAGATATATCTTTTTCTGCTGATGTATCTTCTGGCTTCATAACAAAATATGGAAACATATTCACACAGAGATACCAAGAGGCTCTATCTGTACGCTGAGGTGTAGGAGCATCCCCTCTCCTCCTTTTGCTACTCCTCTCCTCTTCTTCCTTCTCATCCCCTTCCCCACCCCCTCCTCTTCTTCTCTCTACTCCTACTTATTCTCTCCCTCTTCTTCCATCTCTTCTCAGTGCTTCTTCTCTTCTTCTTTTCTTTTTCTCCTTTTCTTACTTCTCCTCTTTGTTATTTCTTGCTCTTGTTCTGTTTCTTTTCATTACTATGTATTATATCAACTTTTCTTATCAGACCAGTATATATAGGGATTCTTTTCATAAAATGAAAAAAGGAGAAAAGATGGTTTTGAATTCTTTTTCTTTTTTTGTAAATTCCCCTTCATTTTTTTGTTATTTGACCTCATTAGAGCACTGTATTTCCATTTTGAGAGTCCTAAACATAGGGATACTGTGGGAAATGCTGTCTTACTTAGGGTTACTGTTGTTTTGATGAAGCACCATGACCAAAGCAACTTGGGGAGTAAAGGGCTTATTTGGCTCACACTTCTACATCACAGTTTATCAAAGAAGGAAGTCAGGACCAGAAATCAAGAAGGACATGAACCTGGAGGCAGGAACTGATATAGAGGCTATGGATGTCTGCTGTTTACTGCCTCAACGTGCTTCCTTATAGAACCCATGAGCACTATCCCATGGGTGGACCATCCCCCATAAATCACTAATTAAGAAAAACCTCTACAGGGTGCCTGCAGTCCAGTTTTACAGAGGCATGTTTCAATTGAGGCAACCTCCCTTCTCATGACTCTAGCTTCTGACAAGTTGACATAAAACTAGCCAGTACAACTGACCTCTTGTCAACTTGACACACAAACACATCATTAATAAGCCATAATATGTCCTTGTCTTTCCTAAACCAGACACTAGTACCAACATAATATTAACATTTCAAGTTTTAAAAGTTTCATAGTCTTTAATAATTTAAACACTTAAAAATTCAGTCTCTTTAAAATAGACAGTCTCTTTTAAAAATCCAATGTCTTTTAAAATTCTAAGTCTTTCAACTGTGAGGTTCTGTAAAATAAAAAAAAATATTTTCTTACTTCAAGAGGGAAAAACCAGGACACAGTCACTATCTGAAAGCAAATTCAAACTCCAGCTTTGTAAATAACTCAGTGTCCAATGTCTACCATTTACTCATGATCTTCTGAGCTCCCCCCAAAGAGCCTGGATCATTTATCTAGCTCTACCCTCTGCAGCACACACCAATTATCTCTTAAGTTAAGGCCTTCTCTGCTCCACAGCTACTGCTACTCTTGGTGATCATTTCCAGGATTGAAGAGTTCATGTAGACAAATTGAGGCTTGGTACAGTGTGGAGAACCTAAGAGAGACTGTAGTGAAAGGGCAGACCAGTTGTAGTAAAAGACTCCAGCATTTTGGAGATGCTAGGACCATGGGACAACCAGTAAGCAGCACCTCTCATGGCCTCTACATCAGCTCCTACCTCCAGGTTCCTGCCCTGTTTGAGTTCCTGTCATGACTTCCTTTGATGATGAACAGTGATATCGAAAGATAAGACAAGTAAACCCTTTTCTCCCCAAGTTGCTTAGGTCATGATATTTCATCATAGCAACAGCAACCCTAACTAAGACATTTGGATTTGGGATTATTATTTGAAAGAGGGAGTGAGAGAGAAAGAGAGACAGACAGACAGAATGAACATAAGCTCAGTGAGTAGGAAAGTGAGAATGATCTGTGATAAGTTGGGTTAGGGTAAAATATGATCAGATTGCATTGTGTGAAAAAAAATTTCATAAGTACATAAATTGAAAATTATTTTACCAATTCTTTAAGAATTTTATAGAATATATTGGTCATATCCCCAATTCCTCCCCAGTACTTGTCCCAGATCCACCCTCACTTCCTATACCTCCAACTTTGTTTCTTCTTATTGTAGTTTATTGTTGCTCTTTTATTTAATTTTTTGAGACGATGTCCCTTTATGTAAACTTGTGTGTACTGGAACTCATATGTAGACCAGGTTGGCTTTGAATTCATAGAGATATACCAGCCTCTGCCTCCCAAGTACTTAGATTAAAGGCATTTGCCACAAAAAGTGTCATTATTTTTGTTTCTTTGTTTCTATTAACCCATTCACTTCAAGTGGTGTTTGTTGCTCACATACTCCTGGGTGTGTGCAAATCTGCTGGCATGTGCTGAAATCACCAGAAACTGCATGCTTAGAAAACACTGGCCATCTATGCTGGTTAGTTTTATGTTAACTTCACTCAAGCTAGAGGGACCTTCAATTGAGAAAATGCCCCCACCAGATTTACATTTCCTTTAGCCTCTGCATAATTTTCTTGACTGTTGATTGGTGTGGGAGGGCCCAATTCCCTGTAGGTGGTACCACCCCTGGACTGGTGGCCCTGTGTGCTATAAGAAAGCAGGCTGGGGTTGGGGATTTAGCTCGGTGGTGGAGTGCTTGCCTAGCAAGCCCAAGGCCCTGGGTTCAGTCTTCAGCTCCAGAAAAAAAAAAGAAAGAAAGAAAAAGAAACAGAAAGCAGGCTGAACAAACTACAGGGAACAAGCCACCAAGCAGCACTCTTTCATGGTCTCTGTGTCAACTCCTGACTCCAGGTTGAATTTCTACCCTGTTTGAGTTCTTACCCTGACTGTCTTCAGCAACAAAATATGACCTGTAAACTAGAAACTAGAGTAAACATTTTCTACCCTGAGCTATCTATCCATCTATCTATCTATCTATCTATCTATCTATCTATCTATCTATCTATCTATCTATCTTACATACCAACCACAGTTTCCCCTCCTTTCTCTCCTCGCATTCCCTCCTTTCACTTCCTTTCTATCTCCTACCCCATCCACTCCTCAGAAAAGTTAAGGCCTCCTATGGGATTCAACAAAACATGGCATATCAAGACCTACTCCCTATGGTGAGATGCCTCACTCAGCCTGAGATTTTTATATAGTGGTGTTTTATCACAGCAATAGAGACCTTAACTAAGACACCCCCCTCCACTAGAAGCTATTAACTGATCATAGATATTTAGTTAGCTGTAGGTACCCATGAACCCTTTCATACTCTGCACGAGACTGTGTGGACTGGCTTGATCTTGTACGTGTCATTTGCAGGCAACCACTGCTTCTGTGAGTTCATAGTGAAGTGATTTTATTATGTCCAGGAGACCAGAAGACACCATTAAGACCCATTGTTCCCAGACTCCTGGCTTGTGTAGTCTTTTTGTCCTCTATTCCATAATGATCCCTAAGCCTTAGGGACAGGTAAGATATAGATGTCCCATTTGTGTCCGAGTACTCTGCAGACACTTGATATCTGCATTTTGGCAAGCTCTGAATTTCTTCTTTAACTGGGGATGGGGTTGGGCTTCTCTGAAGAGATCTGATGATGCCAGTGAGCTGTACTGTTCTAGAGTAAAGATAGTAATTTAGAGGCAAATCCTCTTTTTTGGCTTTGTTTTCATGAAAATTTCTACCCATCATGGGTAGAAATTTAATTGTGATAATTCAAATTTTTCTACTTATCTCTAAATTACTTTGAAAACAAAGCTTAAAATTTCTAAAAATAATCATACAACATTAACTCTGAAGGAGGCATAATCAAAATTTCACTTTGGTTTTCCTTTTATAAACTGGCTGGCTGTGATTCTGCATACCTCACACCAGAGAGGCGTTTCTAACAAAATGCAGAACAGATGTAGGTGGCACCTTGGGAGAGGCGCTAGTTTCACACCTCTCCCTGCCCTGCCTTCACCTGTTTATGCAGGAGCAGACCTGTGGATTTGAGCTCATCCAGTCCTGTGCCAGTGCATTCCCAGAAGCTCCAGACAACTGCTTTCTCATTTCACATTCTGCTCCCTTCCTCCTTGTATTTGGTTGACAGCTGCTCAGAGTTGGCTGCTATCACATCTTCACAAAGCTGTTGCTACAGGTGGTCTCCTTTTTAGGAAAGTTGGACAAATAAAAGAATTCTAGGATTGAAATATTTGCAATAAGGGTGCCATAATTTTGAAGAGATGGAGATTTCTTGAGAAAGACTACCAGCCATTTTGTTCTCCCATTCCCTGCTATATACTATGTGTATAAGGATTAAGTTTGCACCTGTACCATCATGCATCTAGGCATAGGTCCATTCTCAGAAACAAAACAAACAAAATGATATAATACAACAGCTAAACTGAATCTTATAAAAAATTATCCTGTGTGAGGTACTCAATAAAATAATCAAATGATCTGACACGTTCATAGGATCATGTATTGATGCTATTGTAAGCATAGACATCTCATATTTAGGAGAATAAATGGCAACACACTCTGAAGTACGAAAGCTTTCAAACTTTGATACTTTGTGGATTACAGTGAATAGAGGCTACTGGGTGGGAGGGGCTGGGCAAATGGCTCAGCAGCTAAGAGCATGTGCTGCTCTTGCAGAGGACTCACTTTCAGCTCCCAGCTCCCACATGGTTGCTAACAACTATCTGTAACTCCACTTACAAATCCAACACCCTCTTCTGATCTTCTAGGCACCTCATGCACAAGACCCACAGGTACACATGCAGGCAAAACCCTTAAACACATAAAATAAAACAAAAATATTAATAAAATGGCAGGACAAATTTAGTAGGTATTCTCTATGCCTTCCCTAATGAATAATGCTTCAGTTGATTTCTGAAGGTGTGACAGTATCACAGTCTTCTGTTTATCTCAAGGTGGTTGTTCCTTTCCGGAGAGGTGTGGGCAAGTGGTGTGACTTTGCCTGAATAAATGTGTACCTTCATTCTTAGCAGTTCTCTGATGAAAGAAGAAAGGCCAGATATCATTGTTTCCCTCTTTCCATTCCTGTGGAATTAGAGTATGTTAGTTGAAAGCAAGCATACAAAAATGTCTACATTCTATTCAGGAGGCTGTAAATGTGACAGTGTTCTGTGTTTTAAAATCCCCTACATGTACATATATATATGGCCAGGCTCTGAGTGTCAGATCATGAATGGATACTGAAGATGGAGGATGGGGTATCTTATTAGAGATTTAATTTATCAGATGTTCATGGACAAAGACAGAATTGGTAAAAATGTCTTGAAGTGCTGAAGTCAGAGCTCTACCATCATCGAAGGCTAATATTAGAAGCTCCATTAATAATCATCTTTTACCTCTTATATCAATGAATAAAGATGATGCAGCATGGACCATGGTGTTGTAATTCTGAAAGTATTGAGAACCAATGTTAGTTACTTGTTAGAGATGTGGATTTAGAACTTTGCCATAATCTCTAACATTGGAGACAATTGTTCAACAAAATAAAAATCTTTTCTCAGTTGTGGCCATGGCTGAATCTTAAGGGATGGGGGAATCTGCCTCAGTTAAAGTAATAGCTTCAGAAAAAGATATTGACTGTCTAGAATCACAATATCATCTATGCCACTGAGAGAAACTAAGTGGTCTAGAACAGATATCAGTATTTTCATTTCCTGAGAAGGCCAGTCTATATATATTTTAGATATTATATGCCATTACAATATTCATGATACCTCCTGGATTCAGTTCTGTGCTAGTAATCTAGAAAGTACCAGTCAATAACATATAATAAATATGGGTGGTTAAATTTCTGTAAGAATTAATTTCATAGCAAAGGAACCAGTTAATCAAGTGAAGAGACAATATACAAAATGAAAGAAAAGTCTTTGATACATTTGAAATAGGATTAATAGCCATAATATTTGAAGCCCCCAAAAAACTAAATAAGACATCAGCAATCCAATCAATAAATAAACCAATGACATGAATCAAACTGAAAGTTCTCTAAAGATGAAATACAAATAACCGGTAAGGCTATGAAAAAAATGATGAAATACAAATGCCAATAAGGTTTGTAAAACATGTTCCACTTTAAAATCTGCCATTAAAACACAAATTATTTCAAAATAGGTAGTCAGGTGGATTATAACAAGCTAAGTCTTATTGATCTCTGGTCTAGATTCCTTCCCTGAGAGTTTTATCTAATTTGAGCAAGCATGGAAGACTGTGAAGAGGCAATGACATGGGACAAGAACAAATCTCATGACACAACGTCCTGGAAAAACAGTTATAGGAACTAGAAACACCCAAAAAGGATAATTACATATGATACCAGCCATTGGAGAGCATCATCGTGGAAGTCTGGGATTCTCTGATTCTAAGATTTACTTTCTTCATACATTCTACTATTATGCAAAATCCTATCCTGATTTTCTGCTGATGACTAAAAAAGAGGATCTACTTGTCTTTAGAAGAGGAAGACAGAGAAGATGTACAGTCAGGTAAGCAAATCAAGGACTTAAAATTCAAGTTGATTAAACTTTCTCAAAAGTACATTCACATGGAGTCTGTGAAATTGCTGTCTTCTCTCCTGCATACACATTCTATAACAAGTTGTATGAGTTTGATGATTGCATTGTTTAAGAAAAATATATATAATTCCAGAAATGTTTGACTTCTGTCTCTACTACTGGCAAACATGTAGTTCTTTTCAAGCTAAAAAAAATCAAAGTTATAACTCCAAGCAAATATTGTGTCCAGGCACATTTATTTTTGATAAAAAATGAATATCAATTTAATTGCAAATGAGGTACTTTCCTTAGACTCCTGGCAAATTGCAATCCTGGCCCTGAGTACAGAAAGTTTGGAGTTTTTTGTGTGCTGGATTTTCCTGACCTGGTTTAGAAAATAATATCCTGAGTTCCACCTAGAAACATTTAAAAAAGCATCTCAGGCAGATGGTTTCATGAAAATAAAACGGAAATGACTTGAAGAGGCTCAGAACAGCTGGAGTTTCTCACCAGAGGAACCAAATCAACCAGAGATCTTTGCACAGGAAGAGGACTTGAACACTCACTTCATCAGAAAGGGAGGTCTTCCATCAGTAAAATACTTTCTTTCCCTCAGTATGATCCAGGAAGATCTCTTAGGGTCAAAGTTGAAGAACAGAGGGGAAAGACTAAAATGTACCTTCTCCCCTTCTCTATTTAACCTGACGGAAAAAGACTAAAAAGATTTTCAACTCTGGTGAGCTGACTCATTCTCTCTCTCCATGAACACTGAATTTATCATTTAAATGTTAAAAAGGGAAACCAGATGCTATAGTTATTAACTTTTGGAATCAACTCTAATCTTCCTATTAAATTCTTCCATCCAGGTACAGGCAATTATTTGCTTGATCTAAAGGTGCAGAAAATGCAGGCACACAGGGTTTCAGAGAGTCCAGTATAATAAGACAGGTGGGTAACTAATAATGTGGAAAATTACCTGCAGATTGAGGATATTGGGAATGACTAATGGCCAAAACTAAGCGAGTAAATTAGTTGCAAAATGATACCATTTGCAGTAGTTGTACGAATGGGGGACAGAAAGGCACTGTGGCATGTGGCAACAAGCGAACTAAGCTAAGTATGGATGAGACCCAGGCTCAGGAAAGCTTGCCATCACCTCACACCCCCTTACAGCTGCCTCAGACTTTTACTTATTTATTTATTTATTTTTTAATCCTGCATTGTCTGTGTCATGAGTGTAAGGTTTAATAGCGCAGATCCTGGAGCGTCCTCAGCTTTGTGAAGTCTAGCACAGTCATCAGTAAGGTCAAAACTATCAGTAAGGAAAACCAGTCTCAATCTTTCAAACAAAGGATTTCAGAAAATAGACAGTGATTTGCAGCTGGTACTTTATTTTATGTACATGGGTCTCTCCTTTACTTGAAGAACAGGAAATAAGTTAGCTCTGTTTTGCACATTTCAAGATGCCTTAAAATAAATGAGAACTTGGTGTTCCTGATGTTCTGTCTACATGTGAGCACATTTTTCAAGCTAGCCCTTTGAAGGTGACACCACCTGACTTGTCAACCGGGCATTCAGATTTGCATCAGTGAATCATCATGGAAAGCATGGTAACTAAGAAAATGTTACCATAAGGACTGTTCTACAAATTGCGTGAATACTAGATGCACTACATAGAACTTTCTGTGTCCAACCTGGAGGATACTAACATGTGGATGTCCTCACCTCAAATACACAAGTGATCAGTTCTGCCTCCTTGTCTGCAACATCTCCCCTTTCTCCATTTCTATTGCCATTGGTCAACGATTCTATAAAATTCCCCAGTGTTCTTCCATCATTCCTTGTGCACTGTAAATATATAAACATTTACAAAACTGTCAACTTTCCTAGAATTTACTCACAACAGTATGATGTCCTACTCAAACACAGCGCTGTGAGCTGATGACCTGGCTCAACAAGGAAAAGTTCTTGTCACCAAGCCTGACAACCTGAGATACTTCCCACAGTAGAAACAGAGAAATGAGCCTTGAAATTACTGTCCAACCAAACTCCATGTGTGTGCCTACATATATATGCATACATGTAGACACACAAATAAATAAAATTCTGAACAACTAAAGGCAACCTGCACTCTATTGTCTACAGAATGGAGTTTGAATCGGTATCAGTTCCTTCAAAGTGATGCAATCACTATTATTATTTCATTATTATTATTTCATTATTTTTCTCTGTGCCATCTAACTGAAGATGAAAGAAATTTTATTGAATGTATGCATATAAATTCATATATACTTACAAACACAGACAGACAAAAACACACATACATTCTTTCTATCACCCTGTGCTCTCTCTCTAGTTTGTGGATATTCTAATTTCAGTGGACATATTGGCTGCAATCTAAAGTATTCCCATCCAATATCTGGCATTAAGTGGTTATCAAATGTGTATGAACCCTTCCTCCAATTTAGTGAGTCAGATAGTGAGAAAGTGACAGAGTTTGTGGGGTTCACTGTT
The DNA here is from genome assembly GCF_049852395.1 of Peromyscus maniculatus bairdii. Lineage (NCBI taxonomy): Eukaryota > Metazoa > Chordata > Mammalia > Rodentia > Cricetidae > Peromyscus > Peromyscus maniculatus. The sequence goes on along the minus strand of NC_134870.1, from coordinate 19,298,566 downwards.
CTCCTGACTAGTTAGTTGTAAAGCTAAATGGGGTTCAGCAAAGTATAATGTTAGAGTGACACTCTAAAAACAACCACAAGAGACCAGACTCATACAATGAAGGATTTTGAGGAGAGTAGTATGGCTCCCAGATGGATTTGGGATAAGATTGACAGACCAAGGGAAAAGTAGTGGCTTGGGGAACACAGCCAATATGGTTGTATGGTTGGCAATTATAGCCTGTGCTGAGGCTAGAGAATCAGCATCTCATAACCCCACTGCAGTCAAAACAGAGGGAGGAAAGAGAAGGGGAGAAGAGGTTCGAGATGTCAGCAGATCAAGATCAAAAAATGAAATCAGGTTCATTTACTCTACTTTTTATTGAATTTCTCCTTGAGACAAAGTTTTATTATATAGCTCAGGCTGTTATCAAACACTTAATCTTCTCTGGCCTGTGCCACAGTTGGGATTGCAATTGTGCCCAGGCACAAACTCTCTATCAAATGTCAGTAAATATCAAAAATAAAGGAGTGATCATGGAAGGAGTTAAGGTCAATGGGTAGAAGCAATTTCTCACCTATATTGTGATAGGTAACTGCTTTACAGTGTTTATGGAAAATATACATAAACTTAAAATCAAGCTTATGCCTTTTTAAAAATGTCTGCAGACACAACAGCCCCTTAGTATCTGTCCCCACATGGTGCTGGTCCCACAGGGCCCTCCTCATTCCATCTGTCTGTCACTTGCTGCTGGAGGAACACACACCTGTGCTTGTTTCCTACCAGGAAAAATATCATCTGTCATACAAGGCTGCACACTCTAAGTCTCAAATCTGCTGAGTGTACTCATGGAAAAATTTGTAGTTTTCATCCTAAGTCAATAAGAAAACACCAGGTGGCTGGGGCTTCTAGAGGTGACTGAAGAAGGAGGGAAGCCATCTGAAGTAGGTCTCGGGGAACACTACAAAAAGTACCCCCTTCTGCTTCTGTGGGGGTAGTGGTTCTCCCTTCTAAACTGTGATGAGACACTGTGCTTGGAACACTAAAAGACAATGCATTTTATTGCAGAATGATTGTGGTTTTATTCCATAAACTTTTATTTAAATTCTGGGATAAATTTAGAATTCTAAAATTGCAATGTATTTAACAGAAAGCTTTCATCTCACCATCATCCAGTTTCCCCTGATACAAATACCCAACATATACAAATACCCAACATTACTGTAGATCATTTTCAAAATGAGAAAAGCAATGTTGTCGTCAGTGCTATCTGATTTTCCCAGTTCTTTCTTGAATCCCAGCATCTAACTTAGAAAACTGCATGTTCTCAACCAAGTTTTTTTTTCTGTGTTTTCCAAGCTTTCTCAGGATTTCTTGTCTTTTAGGAACCTCACAGTTTGTGGAGTGTGGTTCAGATGACTTCAGACTTCCCTTCCGTTTGAGTTTGTCTTGTATCCTCTCATTCTTACACTTAAGATATGTGTTCAAGAGCAAATGAGTATGAAACATGATTCTTATATCCTTTAAAGAAGATCTAGTCTTGTATTTTAATTTGGAATGTCTGCCTTGTTTTCCTATTTTTAACTTCTTGCTGGATTACATGAAAACTCATTGATGAGAAAATATGTGTCTTATTACCTGATGTACCCTGCCCTGGAACTACATAACATAACAACTCCTGGGTGTCACTATCTCTGATACTAAAACCTTCCATCTTGGAGTAAAGTTTATCAGGACCCAGGGTCTTAAAAAAAAGGTAAAACAGGATATCCTAAAAGGGAGTAAAATATTCCAACCTGTAGAGAAGCTCATTAAATTCAGGAAGTAAACAACTTAATGGCTTCAGAAGTCCATGAAACTGACCAGATTCATTGGGGTCTTTCTTTCCCAAGCGCGTGCACATGTGTGTGTGTGCACAAATATGTGTCTTTGTGTATGTGTGTATGTATGTATGCATATATGTATGTATGTCTACAGTGAGGACTCTTGAAAGACACACTTAGACAAGTAAAGCCACTTGAAAGAAGCAAAACCCAACTAACCTTCCTCAAAGAGATTCAGAAAACTGAACTCTTCACAGAAGTTACTCTCCAACCTGTTAAGCTGTTTCAGGTTGTATGTCTGTTTCAGGTTCCTTGCCTTCATGAGCTGTCACCCTTCTAGGAGTGGTTTTGGTGCTGCAGCTGTCTTTCATTCATTTCTCTTCCTGTAAGTAACTGCTCACACATACTCATAGAAGGAACTCCAGTAGAACTCAGTTGTTCACCAAATTTCACTGGTATCTTTACTTTGGCTAATCATTGGTCCCCCTATTTACAGTGAGTAATAATTGGTACAAGTTCAACGAATAGTGCAACACAATAATAACAAAGATTTTCATACGATGGATTCACATTCACTTTTACTCAGTAAGAAAAATAATAACACTGATGCCCCATGTTTCTTCTATGACCAATTAGGAGGCAGATGCAGAATTGCTGTAAGATTGAAGCCACCCTAGCAAAGTCTAGTCCAGCTAAAGGTGTATGGGGAGACTTCACAAATATTCTTTTCTTTAAAAAAAAAATAAATGAATAACTCTGGCCTGGGCCAGTTCACCCCTCCTTAGGTAGTCTAGTGGTCCCCTTCTCCCAGGAGTTCACCATATTGATTCTGAACTTAGTAAGGACACTTGATCAGCATAGTGTACCACAGCTCAAAACTGCTGGACTGAAGTAATCCTTCTGTCTCTGCTTCCCCATTAACTGGGACTACAGATATGTGCCAACTGTGGTTGGGATGTATTCTATGAAAGAAGAATCTATTTTCAATAAAAAAAAAACAGTAACCCTTAATAATGGCCACATTTTAAATCACATCAGCAGAAACTGAGACCTAAAGCATACCATTGATAATTACCCCATTCAGCACAAAGAGACAGGTTTGATTGGTTTTGAATCTATTACATATGTGAGAGTTCTGCTGGCTGAGTTAGGCTCAAAATTGATGCTTGCTTTAACTGAAGCACACACCTACCTGAATTTCTGTGCTTTTTATTGATATGTAGTCTATCTTCTTCCTCAAATGCCTGAGTTTGCTTTGAGAAAGGGATTGATCTGCTCAAGAGAAACTAAGACTGTGAAATATGAATCTTCAGAGTAAGTTTTAAAGTCCTGGAGTCCAGGATGTCACCTGTTATGACACACTTCTCAGATACACTCAGGAAAACCAGAATTCCTAATGCAACACTTTATGAGAACCTCAAGACTTCTATTGGTGTTCAAAGAATGGATGTTCATGATGCAGGAGTCTTGGAAATTCTGCGGAGTTACTATTCTTAATGCTGTGAAAAAAATACTTAGAAAAGCAAATTAAGAAAGGAAGGGTTTATTTTGTCTTACAATTTGTGCATACGGTCTTTCATGGAGGAGAAGGCGGCATGAACGGGGAGTTAGTTAGTCACATTGTGTGCACAGTCAAAGAAGAGAGGTGAATGCCAGTGCACAGCCTGATTTCTACACTTTATTTGATATGGAACCCTAATCCATAGAATGGTGTCACCTGCAGTCAACTCAATCTATTAACTCCTAATGATCAGTGACTCTACATCCTGTCAAGCTGCTAATGGATACCAACTACTATATGCATCATGGTCTGTAGACTCATGTGCCTCATGTAGATTCAGAGTCAGCAATAAAAGTAACAATATCTCTGTTGACTTGGTTTGCATATATCTGTGTCTTTAATTTTGCCACTTCAAATCAGAGCACAGCGATTTTCCTCCCTGCTGAACTTCTGTCCATGGACAGATTCTTAACTGTTCTATGAAAACTGGTAGACTAAACTAAAAGATTTCTCACTCCAAAGCACACACAGGGACAGAGAATGTGGACTTCCTGTAACACTTGCTGCAATCCCCTGAAGTCCTATAACTTTGCCTGGCATCAGTGAAATTATTAGTTTTATTCTCAGCTGTCATATGTCATACCACTTCTAATTGAAATGGAGGTATCCTGAATAGCACAATCAGTTAAGAATCTCGCCAAATGCCTCATTTGGATAATTTATAGTAGGATTTGAAGCTGATGAGTTCAGGACCCAGATGTCCCTGGGGTCCTTAATCTGTGATCATATTTTGTGTTGGACAATACCTGATGAGAGTGGAGTTTGAAGATAACAGCTCCCAGCAAAAGTGCTAATCAAATGCCTATATTCTCAGCAAAGTGATTTAAGTTAGGGATTACCCATCACTGAAAATGAAACATAAGGAGTATCTTAATTTGAAGAAAGTAAAGGCTGATACTTTTAAAATAAATTTGTGATATTGAATAAAATGTACCACAGCTCTCAAGTTGAAATGACTTTACTTCATCAGAGATTCGTAGAAAGTGGGAAAATGACTAAGAAAGAAATGAAGGAATTAACATCTTTGGGTTAGACACTGCTGAGAAGTGGTCTAAGAAAAAAAAAAGCAGGTGAGAGATCTAGCCCCTCCCTTTATATACTCTCCCTCTTTCCCATGCCCTTGCTGCTTGTAGCCATTGTGAGACCTGGCCCCGAGTTTACAAGCGTAGGCAAGGTGTCCTTGCCCTCACCTGCTGCAGAACTTGGAAGAGTGGCCCCTGCATCTCTCCTGGAAAACACAGTAGAGCTGACCCTGTTGATAGGGGTGCAGGTGAACCAGCTGGAGAATATGAGCTTAGAAGATCTGGCCCCAGCCCTCCTCTGACCTATGGTGGTGTGGGTGAGGGAAGAATGCCCCAACCCCACCCCGCACTTCCTGCGTCAGTAGGGAGACCTGACCCTTAGGTCATAAGAGTGGGAGAGCTGTCCCTGACTCTTACCAGCTACATCACTCAGGAGACTGGCCCCTGCTCCTCGCCTGGGCAGCACAGTAGAGCTGGCCCTGATGGTGCAGGTCTGGGTGAACTGGCACTGAAGCTATAAAAGCAGGAGAGCCAGCCCTTCTCCTTGCTCACTGCTGTATAGGGTAAACTAGCCGGGGCAATGCTGGAGAGCTCACCCTTGGTGGTGAGGATGGGGGAAGAGAGCTGGTGGGCTGACCAGTCCTGCAACTACCCAGGCCCAGAACCAGGGTTAGGAATTGGCCCACCCCAACAAGTACACCATTTATAATCTGCTGGAGCATGTGAAAGGCACATTGTGAAGATCCAAAGCTTCAGGATCTCCACCACACAGGCAACAACAGAATAAACAAATGGAGCCTCAGAGAGGGCCCAGTCCATGGTGTAGCTGAAACCAGAGGTCTCGGACCAGACCAATGACTCTTTGCAATAAACACTTGCAAGTAAAGATATGTGGACCGAAGGATATATTGTGTGACTCACTGTGTCACACTACAGCTTCCATGACGACATCTCTCTTTTTTTTCTTTTCTCTTAAATTTTATAATATTTTGTGGGTTGCAAGGGAAGAGGGCAAGTGTGAAGCGACAGGGAGATGAATGACATGAAAGACACAAAGAATTTTTTTAAAAGTTTAAAACAGAAAATAGGAAAAAAGAAAGGTTATCCTGAATCATATCAGTGACCAACTTCAAACCACTTCATTTTGAGCCAACCTGGGGACTTCAACTTGATATCATCAGCCATCAATATTCTCAACACAATATATTAGAGGGCAAAAATAATTAATTGAAGTGGATAAGTTCATTACCCATTGTACTCCCATCAAATTTGTATTTTAGCCTCATATACATAGCATAATATATAGCTTGGGTCTAAAGAAACAGGCATACAGTTTGAAGTGTTCAGTTTTGAAACTGAGGCACATATGTGAGGACAAGTCATAAGGTGCTATTATGATTTGTAACAGTACATGTTTGTTCTTCATTACTGGAAGAGTGGAATAAACATTTTCTAAACATTTATGTTTTTTTCATCTGTGGATTTTTTTAAATTTTAATTTTAAAAAAAAAATTATTCATTTTTACATACCAAGCACTGATCCCCATCTCATTATCTATGAAGTTTTAATCAATGATTAAAATGCCAAAAATTCTTATTCTTCTGTGGCTTTACATTGTGTTACTTCCAGGACTGAATTATTTATGTTTTCTAGACTCTGAAAGTGGTTTTCTCATTGTTTATTGCCTTGTTCCAAGATTGAATTCAGAATGATTCCTTCCATTTTAGTGTTGTGGCATGATTTGAAACTCTAGATTGCTCATGTGAAATTTTCTGTTGCTGTTTTTTGTGAGGCATGCATGATCTTGCTATATAACCCAGGCTTACCTACACATTCCTTAGTACCTCAGACCGGGCTGAAATGGTCAATGCCCCTACTTTAGCCTCTGGAATGCTACAATTACCAGCATATGCTACTATATCTAGCTTGAACTGTCCTTTGAAAACTTTATGGACTGTGATTGTAACTAGTTTAGGAACTGAGGAGATGGTTCATCAGTTCATGCCATTCATCCATGAACACCAGACTTTGGATCCCAAGAATCCAATTAAGTGTTAGTTGTTTGTGGTAGCCTACCTGAAAATCTAGGCTTCAGATGGCAGAAGTGCAGATTTCCTCACAGGAAGCTGGTGAGCTAGACCAAACAAATCTATGAGCTTTGGATTCAATTGAGAGAACCCACCTCAGTGAATAATGGGAATAGTAATTGAAGAAGACACCCAGTATCAGACTGAGGGCTCCATCTGCACCCACACATATGTGTATGCAGGTAAGTGTGTACACCTTCACATAGGCAAACACATATATGCACTCAAATCACACACAGAGACACATGAAGAACAATAGTATAACCTACATATCCATTATATTATCAAAGATTTCTGTATTCAATCTTCAGTGCTTTCCTTAGTTTGAGTATTGTTCTTAAAGTACATTATACAATTTTTCATTTGATACAGTATTGGCTTGGTAATACATGTCTCTATTCTTACTAGTTACTGTACCATTTATCTACATATCCAATAATTTAATAAGCATTTATGGAGGCTCTCTTATATACTCTTATTTTGTAAAATATCTAGAGTATGATGAGATGTGATTATTGACATCATGCCAGATATAAACTAAGAAAGCAAAGTCACGGTTGTTACCTCATCAACTGTAAGTTTTATGAAGCAGAAGTATACAATTGGAATGCTATCAAGTAAAACTACACTTAAAGTATGATTAAGAGGGAAACTGACAGTCCTCAAAATGGTGACACATGATTCTGGTTAAGATGATGTTGTCAAAACATGTTTCCACTGGGAACTCTGGAGCATCTGGCACTTTCTGAGAACTTCATTTAACTCAATCCATTTGATGCTAACAATAACCCCAAAGTATGGTTTCATACCATTTTAAGGTGCATATCAAGGAAAGAATTTAAAAACAAAAAAAATAGACTTTTCTATTGCCAAGTTAAAAGGAAACTGAGACGATAATAAGGAAAGAACAATGGTGAATAAGACAAGATGTGATACTAGAGAGAGTCCTGAAGAATGTACGTTTAAGAAGAGAGGTAGAAAAAATTTACTGTAGAGGGTCAAATAACAACAGTCATGAGTGCTGAAAGAGAGAAAGAAAAATAAATCAAAACAGAGTCTGATCAATGGAAGTTAAGGAAAGGAGAGTCTTAAAAAAAAAAAAAGCAAGTCAATAGTCCATTGACTGAAAGCATCTCAAAAATGAGGGAAAAAGGAAACAGACCACGGGTTTACTCTCATGCGCCTCCTCCCAAACTTAACATCTTGCTACTCTATAAAATGTTCCTAAGTTAGACTCACTTGCTAATGGGTGAACAACTTATAATCCGAAACTTGTGATCTTCCTGAAAAAATGAAAACGAGCAAGAAATAACAAGGATTCGTGGTCTCCAAAATTCTAATTCAAAAATTTTGTGATAACAGCTGAAATGTGATATGGGGGAAAAAAGCATACTTAGCAAAAGATTCGTATTCACTGAAACCTGAGCAGGCCTATTCCAGTGGTAACCTCTCTTTAACAAGAATTTGAGTTACATCAAAGAACAAGTGACAGATGCACATAAATATTCTTACTAGAAAAACTTAAGATGAAGAAACTGATGGTTTTCCTGTTATGTCTTTCTTTCTTACCAATGCTAGAAAATGAGGAAACAATTATTCCCATTGAAGTCAATGGAATATTCCGTGCCTACACATTCACGACTGTACATTCATATGTGCATGCCAGCCTATATGCCAATATGCCTATATGCATGCCCACATTTCTACATGCCTGTCTGCATGTTTACATCCTCAATCCTTGCACATATGCCTACACATACCAAAATGTCAAAGTACGTAGACATGTACCTACATGCTTACATACATGCCTATATATTCCTATAATTCTACACATGCTGGTATGGCTAGAAGTTTTCACAAATGTCAATACATGATAATATGCCCACACATACCAACATGCTAGCTCTACACATCCATGGCTACAGATTTATGTCTACATGCCTGTACACATGCATCTACATGCTCATATGCCAGGTCTATAATCTTACACCTTCACATTAGCCCTCTAAAAATGTTACTACTAGCTTATGAATTTAGAGGAAGCAATTGTAAATGAAGATGAGGACCCTATAAAGGCAAGACAAATGCTGACAAATACCTATTTATCACCAAAGAAGTAAAAAAATAAATGAGATATTTGTGGCTGAGAATACTGTGCAGACTGGAAACTCTATCAAGTGATATATTGGTATATTAAGATCCTCATAGGACACACAACACCACACCAGCAATTTTGCTATAACTTGATTTTGTAGTGTATACAGAGAGACTATCCATAGAGCCATAAGAAATTTTTTAAGGCTTCAGTGATTGACACAAATTTTCCCTGTGATCTCGTTTATGTCAATTTTCAAATGAGTGCCAGGAACTCCTATCTAAACCATAACTCTCATATACAGTGAAAAAATTAAATAAGATTAATCAGCATAGAGTTAGGGCAGTTCTATGCAGAAGTATTGATTTAGAAGAAGCACAAACATTTAAGAACACAAGGAAATATATACATGTGATGCTGTGGGGCCATGGAAGGGGAAACCAGGAAGAGCAAACAGAGGAAACACAGCATGGAAACGAGGAGAAGCATGGTGTATGTGGATGGGGTAAATGATAGGAGGATTGCCACTGGGAGAAAGCAGAAGACACACAACACAGAAATTAAGGGAAGCAGACTGTCCTGTGACAATGCTGGTAAGGTGATCTAGGTGGGGAGCTGAGTGAGGAAGTGATGCTAAGAAAAAGGTCGGGACCCAGTTCTGCAGAGCTGCTGGGAAACCCGAGTAGATTTTTAACATGTCATCAAATCTGAGCTGTTCCTGTAAGAATTCTGCAGTATAGTCATTTCATGACACTGAAAATGCTGGGGACCTCACAGAAATCCTAATGAACAGTGAAGGAGATCTGAATTAAAGATTGCCTCTGGAGATGGAGAGAGAGACAGACTTAGCGCAAACCTGTAAAGACGCTGAAGCAACATGCTGGATTAGAAAGTACTGGGGTTGGGAGACCTCATCAAGGTTTTGACTGGGATATTCAGGTGGAAAATTGTGCCATTCTTTAGAGTTTAGTTAAAACAGGAGGGAAAGATAGTGTTTTCCATTGAGAGTAAGTACATTTCACAATATTCATACACTTATTTCATAAATGATCAAACTTCAGAAGAGATATCTGAATGCTAATAAAGGCAATAATTGATTTCAATGGGAGTTGAACTAAAGTTATCCAAGGAAATCATTTAAAGCAAGAGGAGGAAAAAAAGAATAGTCCCTCACCCATGAATGTATTGGCAGCAGAAATTGGAGTCAGTGGGCTAAAAAAGAAAAATTAAAGAGGATAAGAAGTTAGAATGTAGTGAGAAGGTGAATCTGTGAGCAGTTAGCTGGAGGAAGGGGGCTAAATATAATCAAAATACAATGTATGCATGTATGATATTCTCAAAAATAATATATTTAAAACGTAATGTTACAGTAAACAGGGACAGAGAAATGGAGTAAAGCAAGAAGAGTTTCAGAGATGGAGAAATAGATAGGTAAATAGATTATTGATAGATGTTAGCTAGATTACAAATAGACATTAATAGATTATGGCAGATAGATGGATAGAAGATAGATGAAAGAATTTTAGTAGATTGATGATAGATTTGTAAATGGATAGATAGGTAATAAATAGATGGAGGTAGGTAGACGATAGATAGATGGATAGATAGATAGATAGATAGATAGATAGATAGATAGATAGATAGATAGTAGATTACACATAGATAAGATAACTGCTTTTTTAGGTATAAGTACTTAAGGGAGAAAATTCCTCAAAGAAAATGACAATCATCAACAATGTCAAAACCTGCAAAGAAAATAAGGAAAATGTGTGGAACTGAATCAAAAGGCAACCATTAGACCTCATGAAATCCATTTTGTAGATGGTGGAGGTTAAAGTTATATTTCTTTGCATCTATCTGTGAGTGAGCTACCAAGCAAAACACAGGGCCATTGCATGAAGAAACTTGCCTGTTTTCAGTTGCTGCTACAATAGAACTCACAGGTACAGTGGATAAGAAGGAAACCAGCTTAAAAATAATTCCAAGTAGCCGGGTGGTGGTGGCGCACGCCTTTAATCCCAGCACTCAGGAGGCAGAGACAGGCAGATCTCTGTGAGTTCGAGGCCAGCCTGGGCTACCAAGTGAGTTCCAGGAAAAGGCACAAAGCTACACAGAGAAACCCTGTCTCGAAAAACCAATAATAATAATAATAATAATAATAATAATAATAATAATAATAGTAATTCCAAGCTATCAGACCTGAAATTACATACATATAAATAATATTATATAACTTAGAAGGTTACATTTATGTATTTGGGAATAACACACATATATTGAGAGAAAGAGAGAAAGAAAAAGAAAACAAGGGTGGGTTATATGTGAGCTTTTAGAGAGATAAAAGAAGAGGGAATAATGTTATACTACAATCTCATATATATATATATGACATATATGATCTTTATATAGTTATACTTCTCTGTCTCCCCTCTGTCTCTGTCTGTCTCTGTCTCTGTCTCTCTGTCTCTGTCTCTGTCTCTCTCTCTCTCTCTCTATATATATATATATATATATATATCCTTTCATTTTGTAATTAGTACAATTCTAGAATTACACATGAAAAGTTAATTTTGTAAAACCAACAATTCTTCTCAAATCTTATCACAAAATCCCCACAAATTTTATTTTTCTCATGTTGAAACCTCCATAAAGGACTGATATATCTGTTTCCCAAAGTAAGCCTGGGGGCAGAGGAAGGGGTCGCCTTTGTCTCTCGGCCTGTGTTCTCTGGATTCACTGGCATGTACGAACACAGCCACATTTTAAAACAGTGCTCAAGTGTGAAAGAGACCAGAATGATGACCCTAGGAGAGACACTGTTAAAAGAAGCTAGGAAAACATACACACACACTTCATGGTAAGACTCATAACATGATTCCTTGGAAGAAGAGTCAAAGACAATCTCTCCTCCTAGACACTAGGATCTGCAGGAGGGAAATACCTTTAATTTTTCCATTTAACACTTTATCTCATGCCCTTGTAAATTAGTTTCACAGTCATCATTTCTGAAAAGATCACTAATTGTGGAAAATAACAGCATTGGGCTCAAACTCAATATAGATATCATCAAAATATCAAAATAAAACATCATCTTTTTCCCCATTATTTGATTTTCTATAAGAAGAAAAAGGAGCCCTTCTTTAGGAAGAGAAATATCAGTTTTCTCCTCTTACACAAAGCTTACAAATCCTGTGGCACTGGAGAAGATGGGCGGTTTCATCCTTTCTTTGTGAAAGAAACAGGGGACAATTCCCATGAGGAAAGGATCAGAAGAGGCGTTAGTGCTTAACAGAGAAACTAATCCAGTGTCGGTCTGTGCATAACTCTTGTGTGTATTTGATGTAACTTCTAGGCTGATAGGGATGCAAAGAAGACTTCAACTAAAACACCAACAGACAAACAAACAGTCCCCCCCAAAACTTGTTTTTGCTTAATCACTTTTATTGAACAGTGTATTTTATTCCAATATATTATATTAGAAGCTGCATAAAAACGTCCTGTTTGTTTTTAATATATTCAAGAGTACAAAACTTGTCAATCATTTATCAATCATATTTAAATAGTCAAGCTGTGAATTTGTATTAAAGTGCACACCCAGTACAATTGTTTAGATGACAGTTGATAAGAACATGACTTTGGAAGTCAATGTTTAAGACAGGTTAAGCCACTTCTAAAATCTGAAGAAAGCTTTTATCTCTTAATGAATGTAATCTTGAAGAGGTTACCATATGCTCAACAAATAGTTGGTTCTTCATCAGTTTATACATGGGCAGTGATATCTACCTTACTGAGTTGTCAAAAATCAAATAAAATAAACCTTGTAAAAAGCTGCTGTAATTTAAAATAAGTTGTGCAAACACTGGCAATATTATACATGTTTAAAACATTTAAATAAATATCATTCTATAGGTTGTTCCTATATTTATTTTATTAATACTATGTCAATTTCTTAAACCCCATAATCCCCATATTCCTATATTGGAAGGAAGTCTAGTGCCTACTCTTAGCCATTAACTATGATCAAGGAATGCAGAGACCAAAACAGATCATATATTTTTTACTTTATAATGTAGGAAATACAAGGCTGGAGAGATGGCTCAGTAATGACTAACAGTTGCTGCTCTTTCAGAGAACGAGGGTACAGTTCCAAGCACTCAAGTTAGTGCACATTTATACATAACTCTGGCTCTGGGCATCTTCTGGGCTCCACTTTCACCAGACTTGCATGAGGTGCACAAGCACACACTCAGAACTAACAGACACACATGTAAAAAGAAATAAATGGACTTATATTAAGGAAATACCTGGACTCTCATCAGTATACTGCCATTGACAATTCAGGCTGTGACTGAGGGACAGCAGTGCTTATGATGCTGTTAGGTTGCATGGCTATCAAGAGAGGATAATTCTAGCTCTAGGTTGGTTTTTTTTTTTTTTTGGGGGGGGGTGTTTCGAGACAGAGTTTCCCTGTGTAGTTTTGGTGCCTGTCCTGGATCTTGCTCTGTAGACCAGGCTGGCCTTGAACTCACAGAAATCTGCCTGGTCTGCCTCCCAAGTGTTAGGATTATAGGTGTGTGCCACCACTGCCCAGCTTCTAGCCTTTTCTAAACACAGGTAGGTTTTCTATTTGGGTGCCCCACCTGCTGCAATCAGACCCTAACAATGTGCCATTTGCCATTCACTTAAGGTCACAATCAACTTTGCAGATCCTGATGTCAGTCTTTTCTGCTTCATACACCACAACCCCATACTCACAGAGGAAACTGGGTTTTCTCCCAAGAGCCTTGCATGTCTTGGTGCTCTGCCACTTCCTATGGATGGCTATTTGCAAGGAATTTGGGATTATTTAGTTTTTAAGAGATAACATCTGACATGGCTATAATAAACTCTACATCTACCCTTTAGTTCCATCCCGAGCCATCCCAGAAGACTGTCTACCACCTCTTCTTACTTAAAAAGGAAAAGCGTGGGCAATACAGAGTAAAGCCCTTGCATTTGACTTAGCATCCCTAGTGCATTCATAGAGCTACTTGCTCTCACCATGTATTGTGACTAATATATACTATTTGAGTAAAACAAGCTACTGTATCATACAACCCTTAGAATTTGATGGCATAGCACTGTTAATATTTTTTTTCTTTCCCATGTGATAATCCAATATAATCCATTCTCCAATAGTCATGTAATTTCTACCAACATTTTACGACAGAGAATATAATCTCACTTTTCACTTGACTCACCCCAAAGGTTATACCACTGGATCTTGGAGATAGCTGAGTTAATAAAGCAGTTGCCTTGTGAGTCTGGGAATATGAGACAAATACTTAGAACCTACATTAAAAAAAAATACTATCCAGTGTGAAAAAAAAAAATACTATCCAGGCATGATAGTATACACAATTGCAAATCCAGTACTGGGGGGACAGATGCAGCTGGGATTCCAGTGGTTCACTGCTCAGTAAGCTCAGAATATTTGGCTAGCCCATGTTAATGAGAGGTCCTGTGTGTATGGGCACACACATCTACATACAATTACATAAGTTCATATTCATATTGGTATATGGGTTGAAACCATGCAACAGTACCTGGATGCAAAGTGAATGAGTGACAGGCCTGAAAAGTCTGTCCTGGAATTTTTACTGTCTGAATAACTGGTGGACTTGGAAAAATAAGGCAGGCTATAGCCTTTGATAAACAGCATTGTGTAGCTGAAGTTTTCCCGGTCATGCCTGGCTCCCACAGCCCCGAAGTCCTGCTCAGACTCAAATAAACACACAGAGGCTCATATTAATTAAAACTGCTTGGCCATTAGCTCAGGCCTATCACTGACTAGCTCTTACATTTAAATTAAGCCTATTTCTGTTAATCTCTATGTTGCCACATGTTCTGTGGCTTTACTGTGTGCCATTACATGCTGCTCCCTGAATGATGGGCTGGCATCTCATGATTCAGCCTTCCACTTCCCATAATTCTCCTCTCTGTTTGTCCCAACTATACTTCTTTCCTGGCTACTGGCCAAACTGCATTTTATTAAACCAGTGCACAAAAGCATTATTCCACAGCAGCAGTGCACCTGCCCTGGAGGTACAACAATGTTATTGCCCTTTGAACTTTGTAATTTTGTCCCTGAGTGAAGGCAGCACCCACTTTTGTTCCTCATTTATTATCTCATTTTGGTGTAGCAAGAATAATGTAAGCATCTGATGCCAAAATTTACCTGATGGAAGTTGAATATGATTAGTGCATCTTGGTGAGACCAGTCTCATGCCAGATTACAGGAAGGATATTGCCTTTCAGTTTTACCCTGAAGGAACTACTACTGAGAGCCTGAAGAAAGTAAGCTGAATAACATACCCTACTCAAAGATGCCTGTGT